>NW_026126308.1:0-94327 GCF_943737965.1 Phodopus roborovskii
TATTTCATGGTTGTCACTGGGGCTGCAGACAAGTAGAAAAAAAATAAAAGAAAAAACAAAAGAAAAGAAAACAGGAACCAGATCTCAAAGAAGAAAATAAGTCTTTCTCCAATCTCAAGGGCAGGATGATCAGCTCCACTGATTTAGAAACCTGTACACAATCCTGTTCAAGAAGAGAACATTGTATATTTTTCTCACCTGTACCCTGAGGAAGCTGTGCCAGGTCATCACAATGCTTATAGAAGTAATCTTCCCAGACAAATTCCCACAGTATTCAAATTACCATGAAGAAAACACTTTTTATTATTATTCATTTCACAAGAATTTCAGGAATAAAACTCCCAAATGCATTAGAGCTATCACCCAAGCATCTGACAGGAGAAAAATATATCAATTTCTTTGTGATATGGCTCCTTCCTTTCTTTCTTGGTTTTCTGAGGTGTCTGTGACTATTATATAAAATGTACACCCAGTACCCCTGACCTTAGCCAGAAGCCACAGAACAAACAACTGCTGTGCTCTAAAATCTCTAAAGTTTTTAATAATCTGAGCACCCTTCCTCTGTTGAATAAGTTAATCATTCCAGTCTGCATTGTGTAATTGTATCTGCAACATCTGCACATTGTGTGGAGGAGGGAGATGATGATCTACACACTACTGGAAGACAATGTGGTTGTCTATTTTAGAAAGGGGTGAGTGACATTGAGATTTGTGTCTCTACAGATGTCTACAACATCTGGTCTTGAGTAGAAGCCAGAGCCAAGGAACCCTGTGATGTGTCTTTAAGCTCACCTCACCCTTGGAGGAAGTGCTCTTCATGTTTAAGCTTAACCAGCCAGTCAGCAAACCCGGACAACCTGCCATTCACAGGCATTGCAGGACACTTACTATAGCCACATTGTAGGCTTTACTCTTGCTTCAGGCTTCGCTTTTAAGCAGAACAAGTGCCAGTGTATTGATTTTTGTTCTGGGAGTGCTACTGTAGTAAATTGTGAGGACCATGGATGAGCACAGAAGCCACAACATGGTGAGTGAGGGGATAGATCCTCAGATGGGGAGGATGGGATAGGGAACCCTGGGAGTTGGTTTCTTGGTGCGAAACTTTGGCCACATTCAGTGTTCTGTAAGGTACCATATGGTCCTAGCAACTCCCATACCTGGGTGTTGGGGTATGAATATATCACACAGTGGAAAGCATTTGATTTCCATCAGAGAGCTTTGTGTAGAAAGATATTGATAGTCAGCACCAGAGTTCTTTTGGTGCACAGGACGGCAAGTAGCCAAACCTGGAGAGTCCTAATTTCTCCAGTGTCTTCTACAACTTCTGCAGTACACATTTAATGCTTAGGTACAAGATTCATGTTTAGTTATTTGTGTATATCTTGTAAAAGACTTTTTCTTTATTTCTGCACATACTTATATTTATTTAATTTTGATTTTTTGATATAGCTTTTTTCATTGATTTTTACATACTTATTATTTTTTCTTATTTTACATATTGACCACAGTTCCAAGTCCCTCTCTCCCATGCTCGCACTGCTCCCATCCCATTCCTGTCTCTACTGCACAGAGAGGGTGATGCTTCCAGAGGAGTCAAAAATCTATCATGTCATTTGGAGTAGGGACTATGCCATCCCTCTTGCCTCTAGGCTAAGGGAGTATCCCTGCATTTAAAATATGCTCCCAAATTCCTTTCATGCTCCAGGGATACATCCTGGTTCCAGGAAGGCAAAAAACTTTTTCTTAGGTATAGCATTTGAGCATGACATGAAAGTTGCTCTGTAAAGCAGTCTAGTGCCAAACTCATAGAGATGAACATACCTCTGACTCCTGAGAGTGATAATATAGTCTTGGGACACTGAACATATTCATATATGTCATTCTTGTGTTGGATTGCACTCCAATACAAAACTGTGATGTGGAAGAGTAGAATTGTTCATATGAAATACTTTCCTATTTGTAGGGATAGTGAGACCCACAAAATAGAATTTAGCTGAGGGAGTGCTGCCTATAAAATAGCTCCAAAGATGAGTAGTGTACTAATAAGGCCAGTTAGAGGTTAGGGTGCTAAAATATAGATTTGATCTCTAGATTGTCCAGGATATTTGGCTCCAAACCATGACAAAGGAGAAACTCCTCAATCACAAAGAGCCCCCAGGCCCATCTCCTTTTGACAAAACAACACTTTTAGAATCTTACCAGGGGACATTGCTTGGTCACAATGAACCTTAGGGCCTGTTCTACCAGAGAAAGGGCCAGTTTTCTAGAGAAAATCATAGTAACAACCAAGGGGCTTTGCCTTTAGGACTTTTCCATCATGCCCTGGAGATATGCAGAATAAAATAGAGATCCTCCTATAAAACAATGAAGATGCTTATAAGGGAATGCTAGGGCCAGGGCCTTTGTGTAGGTGTTATTTCAGATCCTGAGAACACACCTTACTCCTACTGACTTTCTAGTGTTCTCCTTTCGTCCCATTTCCTCTTGGAAGTAGTAAAGAAGTGGCAATTCTTCATAAGAACTGTACATAGAATAAGACATAAGTTAAGCAAGACCTCTCTGCCCCAGGTTATATCTTTCTTTGTTCTGCCTTTCCTATCTTCCTCATCTTCTGGCACATCTGTGTCAGAACCTTTCATTAAAGTGTGACATGCTGTTTCATGTCACTGGGTGTACTATGAAATCATTATGATACTGTCTTTTCCGTTGAAAACTTCCATGGCCTTACTGGCCTGACTTGCAATTTTCTGACCCTATTTAAATTCTTCAATTTGTCAGCTGGCATCTGACACTGGAAGAACTAAAAAAAGAGCCAGCAATTGTGGAATGCAAAATATGATTTAGGAGCCTGAGAGTGATGATGAATGCCTTTAATCCCAGCCCTCAGATGGCAGATGCAGGCAGATATCTGTGAGTTTGAGACTAGTGTCCTCTATAGAGCTAGCCCCACTACAACTAAGGCTATAGCACAGGGAAACCGAGAAAACCTGTGTCAAAAAATTATCTGTTGTAGGCTTTCTCCTCTTTGAACATTAGTGAGAGATGGTTGCATGGTATCATTAAAGAGATTTTTTTTCTTTCTTTTTTTTAACCTCTTTAGTCTATGGAGTTTGCATGCTATCATTACAGAGATTTTTTTTCTTTTTCTTTTTCTTTTTTAACCAGTTTAGTCTATGGAGTTATTTCTCACTGGAAAGGCAAATTCTAGAACTGCTTTACTCCCAGCATTTTAGAATTAATTTTCTGAGACATGATTTCTCATTGACAATTGTTGCTTTGATCCCAGTATGTTGCTTTCCAGGGCAATGTATTCTTTCATCTTAAAAACTCCTCATTAAATTAAGCGACTGTTTACCCTCAGAGGTAGAAGGATTTTTTTTTTTTGGACCAAGCATCTTAAACACCTAATTTGAGGATACTAATTACTTTTAAGAAGATATTTAATAAATGGAAATCATTAATCTGTAACACTGCACATTGATTTAAAATATAATCCACCTCTACATTACAAGTGATCTCAATGACAACAAGATAAACAAGTATGACCCTAGTGTTTTAAAACTGTCCATATGTATCATGAAGTTGACTGTCCATTGCACTTACAGCAAAAAGATTTGCATGTGGAGCATGATGCTGCTTTCAGACCAGAATAGAAAGAATAGTTTATTGCATGCACTGCAAGGAGAAACAGGGTGTATGTCATTTGCTGTATCCGTCATAAAAAAATGGCAGTGATTGCTGCATTGTGATGGTTTGAATGTGATTGCACCTATAATATCATAGGGAATGGCAGTAGTAGAAGGAGGAGCTTTGTTGCAGTGACTTTGGCATTTTGAGAAGAAGAGTATCACTTGTTATGGGTTTTGGGGTTTCCTATGTTTTGGATATGGGCAAGTATATAAGATGTCTTACTGAGGCCTGCATATCAAGATGTAGCCGGCACCATATTCTTCTTCAAATCATCCTCCCTTCTATGATGAAAATGGACTCAATTTCTAACACTGTGAGCCAATCCAATTACGTGTTTTCTTTATAAAATTTGTGGGGATCTTTCTGCAAGTAGAGTGATGCGTATTTCATCCCTGATTGTCACTGTCGCAGACTAGGGTTGGAATCCCTGACTGGGAGAGTTTTTACCAAGGAGGCAGAGACAGGTTGATCTCTGTGAGTTCAGGACCAGGCTGTTCTAGAAGAGCTAGTTCCAAACCACCTTAAAAGTCACAGAGAAACCCTGTCTTGAAAACATCAAAAATTGTTGTGGTGGTCTTAGAACTTATACACAGCAATAGAAGTCCTAACTAATATAGATTCAGTGGTTTTCTTCTTTAAATACTCAGGGTGTATTGAATCTTGTCATGTGAATGAAGACAGACGTGATTTTTGGGATAAAATTTGGAAATTATATTGAGCTGGGTGTAACTGATGGTGTGATGTCGTTGAGTTTTGCATTGATCACAGCTACTCCTGCCTTTGCTACCTAGTGCTGGAAAGAAACTCCTACAATTACTTTAGGAAAAGCTTTGAGTGTTCATTAAGAAGTAAATAATGGTTACTTATTGACTGTTTTCCAATTACCCTGGCTGGTATTGGGAATGCAAATGACAACAAGAATATATAAGAATTGAGTTCATTTAAGAACTTTGAAGCTGTTGTATGCACAGTGCAGAAAGAGGTGGGGAAGGTAGGAACATGTGCAATTTCTTGCTTTCCTTGGGTGGAAATATCAGTGTTGAGCCTATAATCAATTGTAGATGGTTCATACATGTCTGACTCACCATTTCTTGGTGTCCATAGACAATGTCAATCAATAATCTTGATAAAGTACTGATGTGATAATGAAACAAAAGTGCTTTCGTATAGAAGATACAATGAAATCCACAGCCCCATAGCATGGTCAGTGTGTAAGTTTCAGAGTGTGTCATTTCTGCAGGGACAGGAAGGGAACATGTGCCCTTTGCTGACCTGGGCAATGGCACATTTCCTCTTATCCTCCCTGAGTATAGGGTCCCTGGGTTGAATGAAATCTCTGTGTCCACACTGGCCTGTGGTGGCACACAACTTTTATTCAAGCACTTGAGAGGGAGAGGCAAGAAGCTCTATGTGAGTTTGAGGCAGTATGATTTTCAAAGAGAGTTTTAGGGAAGGTCCCAAACATAAAGAGACACCCACCCAAACATAAAGAGACACCCTGCCTTGAAAACCAAAAGAAAAACCAAAGGAAAAACACAAAACACAACAAACAAACAAAAAGGAAACAAATATTGGTGTTCAATATGAATGACAAGGTTTCTTTTGGTATGTGTTGGGAACATCCAAGGGAAAAACAGAAAGTTTGCTTATGGAATTTATCAATATTGCATTCCAGATTAAGATTTGTCTTTATGTGTCACACACAGTTTATAAACCAGTGGAAATTGGTCATTAGAATCATCTTTCAGCAATACATGATCACAGTTCTTATAACTTTCCACACCCACTAGTTACCTAACATGTTTCAGGTAAGTTGAGTTCCTGAGAAAAAAGAAATTTCTTATCTGCTCTTTTCTCAAGTGTGCATGGTGTTTAGTGGGTGGACAGGGCAGTTTCCACATGCTGGGGCATTATACATGTGGTCGGAAGCAGAAATTAAATCATTCTTCTGTATTAATTTTTGTGTGGGCATAGTGGGGCTGGTTTTTCCTTAAATCACAAGGAGCCATTAGAGTTTGTAGAAGCATAGAAAGATATTACCCCATTTTAGAGAGCGCTCTAAACCATGAGGCATCTCTGTTGGGAAAAATATCAGTACCTGGAGGGTCAGAAGCAAAAGAGAGTGACTATTCTTCTGAATCAATTTTGAGGGAGTTGTGAATTCTTTTTATTTAAGATCTAAACAACTAGCATGATTGGTAGCTTGTAACAATGGTCAAGATCTCAGTTTTTCTGGCTGAGATTCCTCTGGTGTTTTGATAAAAAGTTGATTATATTTTCCAGCTTCTGTTCTTGTCTTTGTCTCTGTATCTCCCCTTTATCCTTTCCCAAATATTGTATACCTTCTTGATCACCATACATTTGTTGTAAATATAAAGGTCATAGTATGTCAAAGTATGATCTGAATGTTTCCGGGATTTTTTTCCGTGTCCATTTTTATGTCCCCCTTTTCTTTTCTGATTTTGTGAATTTGCATGTTCTCTCTCTGATTTTTCATTAGATTGGATAAAGTTTTGTCTATCTTGTTGATTTTCTTGAAAAATCAACCCTTTGTTATCTTGATTTTTTGCATTATTTCTCTGGTTTCTGTTTTATTGATTTCAGCCCTCAAATTTATTACGTTCTGGTGTCTACTCCTCCAGGGTGAGTTTGCTTCTCTCTGTTCTAAAGCTTTCAGTTGTGCTGTTAATTCTCTATTGTGACTATCCTCTGTTTATGTTCATATGGGCACATAGTGCAATGAACTTCTCTGGTACCACTGCTTTCAAGGTGTCCCATTTGTTTTGGTATGTTGTGTCCTCATTCTTGTTGAATTTTAGGATGTCCTTAATTTCTTTATTTCTTCTTTGATGCAGGTATGGTGCAATTGTACATTGTTCAGTTTCCATGAGTTTGTAGGTTTTCTGCGATTTGTGTTGTTGTTGTAATCCAATTTCTAAAGCATGCTGGTCATATAAGATACAGGGGACTATTCCAATTCTCTTGTATGTGTTGAGGTTTGTTATTGCCACCTACTATTTGGTCAATTTTAGACAGGGTTTCATGTGGAACAGAGAAGAAGATTATTCTTTTCTGTTTGGATGGGACATTCTATAGATATCTGTTAAACCCAACTGAGATGAAACTTGTGTTAATTCTTTTTTTACTTTGTTAAGTTTGTGACTGGTTTTCCTGTCTATTGGCGACAGTGGTGTGTTGAAGTCTCCCAATATAAGTGAGTGAGGTTTTATGTCAGGTTTGAGTTTTAGTAGTGTTTCATTTATGAATGTGGTTGCCTTTGTATTTCAATCATAGTTGTTCAGAATTGAGACTTTGTATTGATGGATTTCTCCTGTGATGGATACGGAATGACTGTTTTCAACTCTTTTGATTAATTTTGGTTGGAAGTCTAAGTTGTTAGATTTTAGGATAGCCACACCTGCTTGCTTCTTGGGTCCATTTGATTGGAAGATCTTTTCTTAGCCTGAGGTAATGTCTATCGTTGAAGCTTAGATGTATTTCTTGTATGCAGCAGTGAGATGGATTCTGTCTTCATATCCACTCTCTTAGCCTGTGTCTGTTTACAAGAAAGTTAAGGCCACTAATGTTGAGGGAATGTAAGGACCATGGATTTTCAATGCTTGTTTGTTTTAGATTTGTTGTTGGCCGTGGTATTGTGAATTTATTAGTCCAGCTTTACCCTTGATTTGTGGTGAAGTGGATTATCTTTTGCCTTCATTTTTGTGAGCATAGTTAACTTCCTTGGGTTGGAATTTTCCTTCCAATTTTTTTGTATGGCTGGATTTGTAGATATATATTGTGAAATTCTGGCTTTGTCGTTAAATATCTTGTTTTCTTCATCTATACTGATTGAGAGGTTCGCTGGGTATAGTAGCCTGGGATGGCATCCGTGGACTATTTATACTTGTAGAACATCTGTCCAGGACCTTCTCACCTTGAGACTTTCCATGGAGTAGTTAGGTGGTAGGCCAAAAGTGGACCCCACAAAGTTGACTTATGATCTCCACATGAATATCATGGAGTTTGTAGGACTGTAATCAGAAACAGCAGCTCAGTCCCATGTCCATTTCTCAGTCCCTGAATGTGGACAAGTGGAAGACAAGCTATCATTGATGAAAGGAAGACAGAGACATAATATGATATCAGGCAGGCAGATTCAGTCAATACTGAAAGCTCCATTTTATTCATACACCAAACTTAAGTAGTCAAACAAAGGTGCGGTAATGGAAGGGGACTTTTATTAATATGTATAAAGGGAAAACAGAAATTTCTTCCCACTAATGCTAAAGGAACTCCATATTTGCACATACTATGTGCCTTCAGGCACCCCATTGCTGCACTTGTTCCTTCAGGGTGGTTAACCTTTCTACTCCCAAAGCATTGCTATTTAGGTAGGAGACATTCATCATCAAGTCACAGGTGACCTGTAGCAGGAAAGATAATATCTTAAGGATAATAGGAGTTATTGGAGCAGTTTGAACTCATGACAAGTTGGAACGGATTCCCATTTAGGGGCTGAGAAACATCAGGCTTGCAGAATATATTCCAGGACTGCCAATGCCGTACAGAAGCCTTTTATGCAAACAGATGATGAGATCTACCTTTAACTGCTTGGGGGCAGTGCAAAAGTTTAATTCCAGGACACAGGAGGCTGCGTGATTTTGCTTAGGTTGATGCTAGCCAAATCCACAGAATGAGTTTAAGTCCTGCACAGATAAACCCTGTTTTGAAAACAAAAAACAAAACAAAATCACATAAAGGAAAAATCAGATCAACCTTCTGGTGGTAGCCTACATGTATACATGGTATTGAAGGAGGAAGCTTTCCCTCTTTGGCTGCTTACCCTAGCTTTGGGTACAAGTTTATTCTTTTACTTACATTAGAGCCTACTTTTTTGGAATTTTGATGTATACTGACCAGCTGAGACATCCATCCTGATAAATTAAAAATCTGCTGTACTCTTCAGATTCCCATGGGTAGGTAACTTTTGTTGGACTTACTACATCACAGCTTATGAGACATCCTAATAAATCCACTTTCTACACATATGGTGAGATTCATCCTACATTCATTTTCATGCAGAGAACCTTGATTAATGCAGTTGGTTTTTGTTTTGTTTTGTTTTTTATCTGCTCCCTGAAGATGTATTGGCTAACAATAGTGTTCACAAATGCATACTTCCTAGTTCAATTCCTCTGTACATATTCAATTTTCTATTAAGACTACTTTTCTCATTATTATGTCTTTGCCATGTGTTTGCTGTGAGTTTCAGGCATAAAATTCTACATCTATGGAGCCATCATCTGACATTCTGCCACGAGAAAGATCATTTATCTTTTTTTGAGATCTGGTCCCTGCTTTTCTGTCCTGATTGTCTCAACTTCCTGTGACAAACAGGTAAAAAGTAAATTTAGTTCAACAAAACTGAGTGTTAAACCAAATAACAAATAACACTTTTTTTGTATCCCTAAATCTCTGTGTAGTTGTTAATGAATATTTGGAGCTCCCTTGCAACTTTTTCACCTAGAATCACTCAACCCATTTAAGTAAGTATAGTTAGCTAGCCACACTGTGTCTAGCAGGAAGAAAGGAAAATGCTGTATATGACAGAAAGATAACACACGGGTCAGCTATAAGACAATTGCTATAAAAATGCACATCACTGCTGATGTAGAAAAGACTTTGGGGTAGAAGGCAAACAGTAACCATTACAATTTGTCCTTAAGCACTCTGCAACCAGCTGGGAGGTGCTTTAATCACTCAGGCCTTACTAGCCAATCAGGCCCCTTTGTGACCTGCCTGTAAAAAGAAGTAAAGGTCCTTCTGGTCTGGATTTGAAGAGAAAATGGAGCCAGTCGTTTTGAGTGCTGTGCTTTGAGGAAGGGCAAACTGGAAACAACAACAGCATGGTGAGTGAGGGGCTGCTGTCCTCATGGGTAGTGGGAGATGGTGAGGTGATGGATCCAGTGTGGTGGGTATTCCATGGATCTGGCTGGGAAACTATAGCCAGACTACCTGTCCCCTGAGTTCTCATGCAGTCCTCCAAATAACTACTCTGTGGGCTGTATCTTCTTTGAGCACTGGGAGCAGGGAGGTGTGTATGGAAACCTCTTTTAAGTCAACTTCTACATACTTCTGGTGCACCCACTGAAATCATGGCAACAAACTTCCAGAGACCTTTTAGTTAAGGACCTTTTAGAAGTTCAGCAATTTGCATTTTAATTTTATATGTAAGATCTATTCATTGTTAATTTTCTGCATGTTGTAAAAGACATCTCATGTAAGAGTAGCACTTCATTATTGAGCAGTGATTTACAGGAGTAGAATTTGTAACACAAAGGATTTACAAATGCTTTGGAGATATTATGTCTCATAAAGTAGAAATTAACTGAGGTAGTACTGCCTCTAAAACACAAAAAGATAAGTGTATGCTGACCAGTCCTGTTTGAATTTTGAATGCTAGATACATATTTGTTCACCATGATTTTCCAGACCTTTGACTCCAAACCATTACAAAGAAGCAAGTCCTGTTTTAGACAGCATCTAGTCCCTTACCCTTATCATAGAACTGCCCCATAACAAGCTGCTCAGAGTGCTATTACAGGGTCACAAGCAACCTTAAAATTTATTATATCATATAATTGCAGTTTTCTTCTCCAGAAAAACATAGTTCTAACAGAGTGGCAATAGGACACCAGATTTTAAAAAGTAAACCAATGATGTATGAGTTTCCTGATAAAGCAAAGCTTTCACTTAGGTCCTCACGCAGGGATGAGAAACATTCTTAGAAGAGATAGTAACAGCCTGGGGACTAGGCCTTGAAAGCTTTTCCTAAGGGCCTGGTGTATTGACAATACAACAGAGAACCTTGTCAAAAACCAGGTATTTGCATGGGAGAGCTGGTAATTGTATGGAACAAAGCCTTTCTGGACAGGTTGATTCAGATCTGTAGATATAAACTATATAGAACTATGGTTCTAAGTCCCAAGGCCACTGTGGTCTTAGTCAGCAATGATCATGAGATACTCTGTATTCCGCTAGCACTGCACTATTTTAGTGTTCTCCTGAGTTTGTCCCATTGATTGGGTTTCTACTTACTTCACGTATGTGTCCCCTTTGCTTCCATTTCCTCTGTGGAAATAGTATACAAAAGTGTATTCTCCTTAAGAAGCTTGTCATAGGACACATTTAGCCATCCCAGCTTTTTAAAAGAAATATTTTCTACCTTCTATGTTTCCTATCTATCTCATTCCCCATCACCTTCACCTCAGGATCCTATATGTGGAACAGGTCCTTCAGTTTCAGGTATCTGGTAGCCTTTAGGAACAGTACTGAGAACACATTTGCTGTTTAATCCTCTCATCTCCCTAAGTAGCTAGACATGCTGTCTCGAGTCCCTACTGAAATGGTTCAATGAGTAAAATGTAGCTTGAACTTAAAAGCCATTTAAGAAGGATAGCACATATGAAATGCAAACTATGTCTAGGCTGGCTCCTCTCTGAGTATTTTCCAGAGGTAGATACATGTTATGTTAGAAATATTAGTCTTTATGGATCTCCTCTGTGGGTGAAGTGATTTCTCCCTGGGAAGGCATATCAATGCTAGAACATATGCAATTTCATCATGTTAGAAGAATGTTTATGAGACAATCTCTTATGTTGATGTAAGTGGAACTGGTTTCATGATGTTGATCTCTAAAGCAATGGCTTTGCTGTCTTCTGTACTATACCTTCAAAATTCTTAAATTACTGTAACACCTAAGAGATTTAAATTTTCCATTAGAGTCAAGTAACCAACTATTTAGTGCAGTCACAGGAAAAGCATTTGCATGTGGAACATTGCTTCTGCCTTCAGACCAGTATAAGCAAAATTGTTTACACTGCAGGAAGATTCAGAGTAAGCAACCAGGTGCTGAAGTCAACACTATGAAAAAAGTACATGACTGTGGTAGGGGAGTCACTATGTCTCTAGTTAGCCACACACAATATATCACTACTTACCCACCCATTCTAAGTCACTAGTCAGCCACACATCTAATTCACTAGCTAGCCACAAACACCAAGAAAATAGTCAGCCACACACACACTGAGACAGTAGTTAGCCATTCACCTATGTGGGTTAATATCAAGATTTTCTATTAAATTTCATTGAGGTACTTGTCTATCTTTGTGCTAATACCATGGTGTTTTCAGGACTATAGCTCTGTAGTAGATCTTAAAGTCAGGGATAATGATGCCTCCTGAAGTTCCTTTATTACTTTATTATACAGGTTGTTTTGGCTATTCTTGTTCTTTTGTTTTTCTTTCTTTTTTTCTTGCTCACAGATGTTATATTTTTTTTTCCATTTTATTTATTTATTTTATATAACCAGGTCCATTTAAATGAAAACAAACATGTATAGACAATACTTGTGAATTTGGGCATCCTTCTTTCCAAACTACTTCCTGCTGGTAAGGTGCGCTGTCATGGGAGATTCGATGAAGATGCAAAAATCCTCGCTGTAGTCTGTAAGGCTGCTTTGTCCAGCTGTTTTGAATGTAGGGTCACCTGGTACTCTGTTTCAGGCGGTCTGGCTTGATCAAGCCATATTAGTTTGGAAGCAATCCACATCTTTGCATTTTCTGTGGAAACAAAAATAGTAATCCTTTTCCACAGTAACTTGTCCTTGAACTAAAATTTTGGAGTCAAAGCATTTTTTTAACTTAATTTATTATTTTACATGTCGATCCCAGTTCCCTCTCCCTCTTTCCCTCCCTCCCACCATCCCTTTCTCCCTCCCCTCCTCCCTCCTTCCTTCCCTCCCTTTTACCCTCTCTGCCCTCTCACATGCACTCTAACCACCCTCCCCTCCCATCCCCCCACCCCAATTCCATATGATGGAAACAGGAGCACACACCCATACATAAACTCTGAGTTGAAGTAGAACCCAGATGCAGATGGAGAGGACAAGACCAGGCAGCAGAAACACATAGAGATAGCTTACCTGAAAAAGAAGGAGCTATCAGGACACCAGACAGATAGCTGGGAAGCCAGCATGGGACTGACTCAGGCCCCACTGAATATGGGTCATAGCCAGAAGGACTGAGCAGTCTAACGGACCTCAGACAGTGGAGCCAGGATGTATCCTTGGTGTACAAAAGGACCTTGCGAACACATCCCCCATGGAGGGATAACTGCCTTAATCTAGAGACAGGAGAGAAGCCCTGTTTTTTTCAATATAAAGTTAATTATTATCTTTTCAAGGTCAGTGAAGAATTGTGCTGGCATTTAAATAGATATTGCATTCAATCTGTAGATTGCCATTGGCAATATTGCCATTTTTACTATGTTTATTCTACCTATCCATGAGATTGGGAGATCTTTATATTTTCTGGTGTTTTCTTTAATTTCTTTTTGTAGAGACACAAATTATTATTAAATAGTTCTTTCACTTGTTTGGTAAGTGTTACCCCAAGGTACTTTTTGTTGTTTGTGGCTATTGTACAGGGTGATGTTTCTCTGATTTCTTTATCAGCCCCTTTGTTGTCTGAATATAGAATGGCTACGATCTTTTTTTTAGTTTATTTTGTATGCTGATACTTTGCTGAATGTGTTTTTCAGCTGTAGGGGTACCCTGGTAGAGTTTTTTGGTTGCTTATTTAAACTATCGTATCTTCTGAAAATAGGGAAAGATTGAGTTCTTCCTCTCAATTTGTATCCTATTGATATCCTTTTCTTGTCTTATTTCTTTAGCTAGCATTTCAATTACAACAATGAAGAGATATGGAGACAGAGAGCAGCCTAGTCTTTGTCCTGATTTTAGAGGAATCGCCTTAAGCTTCTCTACATTCAGCTTGATATTTGCTCTGTTTACTACATATTGCTCTTATGTTGTTCATATAAATTGCTGTTGCTGTTATCCATGATATCTCTAAGACATTTAACATGAAAGGATGTTGAATTTTGTCAAAGGTTTTTTTCTACATCTAGGGAGATGATCATGTGATATTTTTCATTTTCAATTTGTTTATATAGTGGTATATTTGATATAGTTTCATATGTGAAGCCATCCCTGCAACCCAAGGATGAAGCCTACTTGATAATGGTAGATGATTTTTCTGATATATTCTTGGATTCAGTTTTCCCATATTTTTTTGAGTATTTTTGCATCAATGTGCAGGAGGGATATTGGTCTGTAATTTTCTCTTAGATGTGTCTTTGTGTGAATGGGTATCAAGGTGATTGTGGCCTCAAAAATGTGTTTGGTAAAGAAACTTCTGTTTCTATTTTATGGAACAGTTTCAGGAGAATTACTATTAGTTCTTCCATGAATTTTCAGTAGAATTCTTCACTGAAGAAGACATCTGACTCTGGGATTTTTTTTTTTTTTTTGGTGGAGATTCGCTTTTGTAAATTGTCATATCATCTGCTTGACTTCTTCATTTCCATTTTTTGTCTCCATGATCTAGTTTTGTTTTCTTATTGCTTTAGCTAGTACTTCAAGTACAATATTGGAGATATGGAGAGATATGACAGCCTTGTTTTGTTCCTGATTTTAGAGGAATCCCTTAAACGTCTCTCGATTCAATTTTTTATTGTCTGTTGGTTTGCTGAATAGTGCTCTTATTATGTTTAGGTATGTTCCTGTTACCCCTGATGTCCCCAAGGCCTTTATCGTGAAAGGGTGTTGATTTTTGCTGAAGACCTTTTCAGAATCTAAGGAGATTATCATGTTGTTTTCTTTTTCAGTTTGTTTATAAGGTGGATCACCTTGATAAATTTTCGAATGTTAAACCATCCCTGCATACCAGTGATGAAGCCTACTTGGTCATGGTGTGTGATTTCTGTGATGTATGCTTGGATTCAGTTTGCCAGTATTTTATACAGTATTTTTGCATCAGTATTCATGAGGGATATTGGTCTGTAGTTTTTATTCCTCATTGTGTCTTTTTGTGGCCTGGATACCAAGGTGATTGTTGCCTCCTAAAAAGAGTTTGGTAATGAACATTCTGTTACTATTGTGTGGAACAATTTGAGGAGTATGGGAATTAGCTCTTCCTTGAATTTCCAGAAGAATTCTGCACTGAAGCCATCTGGCCCTGGTCTATTTTCTGTGTGTGTGTGTGTGTGTGTGTGTGTGTGTGTGTGTGTGTGCGTGTGTGTGTTTGAGTATTTGTGTTGGAAGGCTTTTAATGACTGCTTCTTTTTTGTTAGGGGTTTATATGTCTATTTAAGTTGTCTGTATCTTCTTGATTTAATTTTGGTGATAGTTATCCAGAAATTTGTTAATTTCCTTTGAATTCTCAAATTTTGTGGAGTACAGGTTTTCAAAATATGACCTGAATATTGTCTGGAGCTCACAGAGCTCACACCTTTAATCCCAGCCCTAGAGTGGTATAAAAGTTAGAAGCAGGGGATTGAGTATTCATTCTCAGAATTTTCCTGCCTCTCCAAGGAGAGGAAGGTGTCTGAAACTTGGTGAGAGATTGAGGAGATAGGATAAGCACTTTTTTCCTGACATAAAGGTAAGAGGCAATGGCAAGGCCTTCTGTGGGTCTGCTATGTATCTCGCTATACTTAGCATTAGTGACCGAACATGGGAGTTAGAGACACTCACATCTCTCTGAGGTATTGAGTAGCATAACATGGTCTTAGAGCTAGTACCAGGAATGTAGGGTGTTACCACTGAGAAAAACTGTCTCAGAAAATGCAGTTGATTTTGTAATTTTCAATAGGATCTAACTCAGTTCAATCTCTGTCCTGAAAGTAGATGTAATCAACATGAACATGTCTTGTTTCGTTATTCTTCCACTAAGAAAGGAAGCTTACTGAAACTCTGATTAGATTCCACTGGTCATGGCAATGATTTCATAAAATGGAAAGATGATTAAAAACTATAAAACTAATTATTTAACAATACATAGACAGATCCTTAGTGTTTGAGATGACTTGGAGAATGGGATTTTACTGTTACCATAGACTCAGTTCAATCTGGTTCCTGATGGGAGATCAGTCAAACTGGTCAAATACTAGCTATACCACTACACTCAGGAAGGAGGATTAATGAGATTTCCATGTCATCTCAGAATGAATAAAGAGTTTAGATAGGGCTGAGCTTCATTGATCCAACAGATAGCGAAATCTTACAAATGACTACATGTAATCAAGAGAGTAAATCCAAGAACTGAAAATTGGGGGAGAAGTTTTGTTTGCTTGTTTGTTTTGTTTTGTTGATTTTTGTTTTTTCAAGACAAGGTTTCTGTGTATTACTTTGCAGTCTCTATTGTAATTAAATCTGTAAAACAATCTGCTCTTTAACTCACAGAGTTCTGCCTGCCTCTGTTCTAAAAGTGGTGGGATTAAAAGTGTGAGTCACCAATGCCTGTGCATGGACTAGTGTTAGAGTTACCCTGAGTCTTTCCTACAATCTGGGCTCTCCCCCTTTCTCACATCTGATTCTCTCAAACCACAGCTGTGAAAGCTCAAGTATGATTGGGTGGGAATATGCTCAATTATCCAATCAGATGGCAGAATATGGCTGAAGGTGGGTATAGGAATGGAATTTGTAAGAGGATATTGCTATAGAAGTGTTATCCTGGCCAGGATAAACAGAGTTTTTTGGATCCTCAAGTCACTAACACAACTGCTGGGATTAGAACACCTGTTATGTGTGTGCTGATCAGGTAAGCCATTCAACCCCATCAGTACATACAACCTTACTAAGGATCTCCAGTCCCTTGGGTCATCTTAAGAACCTTGGTTTTGTTATTATATTTGGTTTTGCTATTTGAAGCTGAAAATCTCATTTAGCCCCGGTTAGCCCAGAACTCCACATGTAGCTTTGTGTTATGAGAACTGAGTGTTTGCGCTAATCTGCTGTGCCATTTAAGAGATTGATGAGGTTGCAGTATTCAAGAGTTATGACACACTGAGTAAGTACTGACCAACACCTCCAATCTGGCTTAAAAGGATTTAATTCAATGTGATTATAGACTTCTTAACTGAAGATGAAGAAAATTCTGTAGAGGCCCACAGATGGCAAATGAGTCTCAGCAAAGCATCAAGTTGACAAATTGTCAGTACACATACACATAATCCTAAAGAGTAGCCTAGGGCTCATCGTGGATCCTGGTCTAAAATATTAGAAATGACAGTGACTGTCTCCATTTCACATATTCTCCCAACAACCTCCACTGATTGAATGCAAAGCAAACTTGGCTCTGGGATTTTAAACTTTGATGTTGAGGATTAAGAAAGTCATTTGAAGATGATTTCCCACAAAAGAGTCTAGCTCTTGTTTACTTTTCCACTCTCTCATTGCCCAGTGCTATAGTATTCTGGGGAGCAGTGTTTTTGATTAGCAGAATAATGGGGAGATTTGTTGCCATGGTGGCTCATGTCCATGAACATGAGGCCTTTGAAGGAACTATGGCTATGAGAAAGTCAGATAGTGTGTAAGAGGAAATATGGATTTTCCAACATTTCTAGACTAGTGACCAAAGCCCGACAGGGTTATGCCATGAAGGGACAAAGAGACCTTCTAAAATTGACTTGTCTGGAAGGGTTAATTCCTCTAAATATTACCATAGCACCTGTCTGTGTGAAGGTCAAGATGAGTTCGCCATTGACACTCCAGATGCTGGCAAGAAGTAGTCTGCTCAAAATGAAGCCTTGGCTATCTCTGCTCTGAATAAGCTACCCATGGAGCTCTTCCCACCGCTATTCAAAGATGCCTTTAAGGGGAAACAAACAAAGATCCTGAGTGCTATGGTGGCAGCTGGGCCTTTAAGGTGCCTTCCCTTGGGAGACCTGATGAAGTTTCCTGACCTGGAGATCTTGAAGGCTGTGCTCGTTGGCCTTGATTTGCTGACTCAGCAGAAGGATCAACCTAGGTGAGTGAGAAAGTGTGACATGGAGGGGAAGAGTGTGGATGGAGAGAAGTGACTACAGATTTCAGAATGTGTATCAAGTTGAATCAGGGCTTTCTCAGAGAAGTGAATAAATGAAAAGAGACAGTGGTGCATGGAGCACACTGCTAGGAGATGTAGTCAAAACACAATGAGTCTACCTCGGCCTCTTTAGCCAGCCAAAAGAAAGGGAACTTTTGAGTCTTGGTTTCCAGGACACATTCAAGGGAAGTGGATGTGTGAGGTGAAAGCTGATTATACATTGGTAGTCCTGCCATTTGAATCCCCTTCTTGTTTGACCAACAGGAATTGCAAATTAGAGGTGCTTGATTTTTGGGATGCCCATCATAACTTCTGGAACATGTGTGCTGGAACAGAGGATGGTGTCTGCTCTCCAGATGTCGTCAGAGAGACCCAACCAGTGGTGCACCATCCCGAAAGACAAGGAAAAGAGGTTGTGACTGTGATGATGAACCTTTCCCTCCATTCTAGCCATATCTGTGAATACCTGGAGTGTTTACACTGCTGGGCCCAGCAGAGAAATGTTGTGCTGCAGGTGATGTGCCATCATATCTTCATTATCCATTCTTCAGTTGAGCAGCATGTAGATTGAGACCAGGAATACAGCCCTGAACACAGCTGAGCACATGTCTTAGTTGCATGGACATGGATTCTTCGGTTATATAACAAAGAGTGGGATCACCGGGTTGTTTGGTAGACTGATTCCCTATGTCCTGTGGAACCGCCACACTGTCCTCTAATATGGCTGTGCAAGTTTGCACTCTGACGAGCCGAATAAGAATGTTCCTCTTTCTACACATCCTCTCCTGTAGTAAGTTGTCATTGGTGTTCCTAATTTTAGCCTTTCTAGCTGGAGTAAGATGGTATCTCAACGTTCTCTTGATTTGCATTTCCCTGATAGCTAATGATGTTGATCACTTTCTTTTGTGTCTTTCAGCCTTTTTGAATTCCTCTTTTGAGAATCCTTTTCAGTTCTGTACCTCGTTTTTTAATAGGGTTATTTGGTGTATTGATGACTGTTTTCTTGATATATATATATATATCTGTCAGATGTAGGATTAGTGAAAATCTTTTCCCAGTCTGTGGGATGACATTTGGTCTTGTCAACTGTGTCCTTTGACTTCCATAATATATCATTACATGGATGATATATTGTTAGATGCTTCTAAAGGAGAAATATCAAGAAAAATGTTTGAGAAATAAAGGAAGATTTACCTGGCTGGGGATTACAAATTGCACCTGAAAAAAATACAAAAAGTAGAGTCTATCAACTACTTACGACATAAAATAGGTCTGCAGAAAATTAGACCACACAAAGTACATATCAGAAGAGATCACTACAAGACTCTTAATGGTCTTCAAAATTTACTAAGAGAGATTTCTCAACTGCAAACCATTATTGGAGTAGAAGGGCATGATTTGAAAAACCTGAAAATGGCCCTAAAAGTACATAAGGACTTGAATAGTCCACGAATACTATCAGCTAAAGCTGAGAAGGAATTAGAATGGGTAGAAAAGAGGATACTAGAAGCACATGTGGACCATGTGGATCCAAACCTAGACTGTATTCTGGTTATATTACCATCTAGAAAATATCCTTCTGGGATTTTGTTACAGATGGAAGATATCATATTAGGATGGATATTCCTACCACATAAACAGAATAAAAAACTAAAAACATATATAGAAAATATCTCTGACTTGATTATAAAAGATAAATTAAGATTTCATCAGCTAATAGGAAGGGACCCAGCAGAAATTATAGTACCTTTAACTAATGAGGAAATTTCCTCCTTATGGAAAGATAACGAATATTGGCAGAGAGATTGCAGTAATTTTGGGGGGAACAATTAGCAACAACCATTTCAAAACTGAGAGAATCGAATTCATAAAGAAAACTATTTGGATCCTTCCACGCATTGTAAGAAAAACACCTATTTCTGGAGTTCATACATTCTACACTGATGCAAACAAATCGGTAAGGCAGGATATAATAAATCAGGAAAAAATAGCAGAGTGGTTCAAAGCCCTTACAATTCTGTACAAAAGGCAGAATAATTGTATGCCATTCTCATGGTACTTATGGATTTTAAAGAACCTCTCAATATAGTTACTGACTCTCAATACGCAGAGAGTGTCGTTTTACACATTGAGACTGCAGAATTTATCCCTGACAATACAGAATTAACTTCATTGTTTATACAGTTACAAGATACTATCATAAAGAGGACTCATCCTATATATATATATATATCACACATCAGATCCCATACGGGTATGCCCAGTCCTCTAGCACATGGGAATGATGAAATTGATCGTTTATTGATAGGAGGTGTGCTAGAAGCCTCAGGGTTTCAAAAGAAACACCATGTAAACAGCAAAGGTTTAAAAAGGGATTTTTCTATCACTTGGGAATAAGCCAAGGAAATAGTAAGGAAATGTCCTACTTGCTCATTCTATAACCAAACTCCTTTACCACCAGGCAGTAACCCTAAAGGTTTAAATAGGAATGAAATATGGCAAATGGATGTGTTTCATTTTGCAGAATTTGGAAAATTAAAATATGTACATCACACTATAGATACATTTTCAGGGTTTCAATGGGCTACTGCTATTGAGCTCTGAAAAGGCTGATTCTGTTATCACACACCTATTAGAGGTAATGGCCATTTTGGGCATACCTGCTCAAATAAAAACTGACAATGCTCCACCATATGGCTCCAGCAATTTGAAACAGCTTTTTGAGTATTATAACAAAAAGCACAAAACTGGTATACCACACAATCCTACAGGACAAGCAGTGGTTGAGAGATCCAATCATACTTTAAAAGAAATGATCCATAAACAGGCAGGCGGAACCAAGACACCCAAACACAGATTACATAATGCTTTATTAATATTAAACTTTCTTAATGTTGATGAAAAAGGAAAAACAGCTGCAGAAAGACACTGGACAATAGAAAAAATTTCTGAACTAAATCAGCCAGTGTAATTCAAGGATGTACTTACCTCATAATGGAAAGCAGGATATGTGTTACGTTGGGGTAGGGGTTTTGCATTTGTATCTACAGGAGAAGAAAAATTATGGATACCATCTAAGTTAATCAAGATCCGAGTTGAACAAGAAAAACAACTTAATGAAGAGAAATAACAAGTCATCCAACAAATTAGGTCCCATGAGGTGTGCAGAGGTCTCTCAAATGTAGGAGAAGTGTTCCGTTATTGTTATTACAGGAAAACAGAGAAAACCTATCATCAAACAGTCAAAAGACACTGAATATGTAGGTACCTACAGAAGAGAAGACAGCTCTTCAGAAACAATCACTTAATGAAGCAGAAGCTGATATAAGGTGAAAAAAATATTTAATTGTAGTAAACTATTTCTATACAGAAATCGATTTCTCTTTACTAGATAGTAAAGAGAAATCCCAATTCATGTAAACCAATGCTGGCTTTGGAGTTGGATTTGGCTTTTCTTCTCTAAATTCAAGCATGTTGCTAAGATTAAATTCATGGTTTCTGCCTTAAATCAAGAAGCCAATTGGTGTAAGGCAGAAGAAAACAAAATCTAGGGACTCATTTCTTACACAATTTTCTCTCTGAAATCCTAGTTTTCTCACATATATTTTAATGCTTATTGTTGTCTTTCCTTAAAACTTGAAAATTTTACTTTAATATTGATGTGTAACTTTTCCACAAGGAATAATAACGATTCCTGACAGCAGTCTTTGAACTCTCTGGAAATAAGATGGGGCCCCACATCGTTTCCACTTGACTCAACCTGATGCATCTGAACTACAAACATCACCTTAAAACCGGTTTGAGACTGTTTTGCTCGAGATAACTCATGACTAGCTAGCTGTAATGGTGCACATTCGTATTACACCCTGTCCAGAGTTTCAAACAGAACTACAGTCAAGCATTTTCTGTCACACAGTGACTAGCTACATATGTCACAGCCAGTTCTGTTGAGAAATTTCGGTTGCTAAAAATTTTCTTCCTACAGGATACATTGGAGCAATCGTCGTCCCATTTCAGCCGGAAGTAACCTTAAGATAACGACGCCCCCTTTCCCTACCCTTGCAATTTTGGGATAATAGTCATTTTCTTCGGGTTGGTTTTAGTTATTTAGGGTTGGTTATGGAAGGTGATGCTTACACTCGGGTTTATCTTTTTAGAGAGAAACAGGGAATGGTTGGGAAAGGTATGGTTTAGATGGGATATAGGTAGATTAGCCTATTTTCTTGTGAATTTGAGTAAGAATGAGATAGTATTTTACAGCTTACATTGTTATTTATTCTTATATGTGCTATGCTATGTAAAATTAAGTTTATATTTTGTTATATTGTGTGAAATGTTTCCACTTATGATGTTTTGTGCACATTATTTTTTACCATATTCTATGTATGTATACTTTTTTTGCGCAGAAGTGCACAAAAAAATGAGAAGCAGTGAGTGCCTTCTCAGGTCCGTTTTGGCGGCAAAGATCTCCTTTGCCATAAGGAAGAAGCAAATGTCCCAAATCTGTGGTGTGTCCCCCTGGTTAGGCAAGGAACCCTGCCCGTTGGGGAATGTAGGGGAGGGGAGCGGCGTCTGCCCCCTCAGTGAAACCCAGGTCCCCTGAAAATCCTAATCCTGCTTCTGACACCAGATATTGTGGTTAAATAAGGCTCAGGATAAACTAATAGGCCAAATACATGTTTACTCAGGGAGAAATAACTTACAACATAGACAGATGAACACTAGGAAATTCCACTCAATGCTCACCTGTCCCAGTCACGCCAGCAAGAAAGCTTTTCCCGGCTCTCCAACCTCCTTCAACAGGTCACTTCTGCCCATGATTCCACCCCCCAATGGGCGAGGTCAGTGCCACAGAAGGACTATGTCACTACACTTCCCACATGCTAAAATTAGCATACCCTCTGATGGACTAACCTTTCAGCCTCACTGATTTTCTCACAAAAACAAAGCAGGGCTCTTTTTGTTTCTTTCTTTCTTATTTATTTATTTATTTATTTATTGAGTTAGACATATTTAACAGTCTCTCAAGCTACAACATGCATATAGTGATATAAACTTGAAAATAAAAGCATCATTATGCCATTCAAGTACATTGATGTGTATTTAAACCTATTTTCTATGCTTCAATTTTCTCATTTCCAGAAAGGAAACAGTACCATTACATTAATTGCCTCTACCATAATCCTTTCATATTTATTAAAATAAAATAAACTTCTCTACATTCTCTTACCTTTAGAGCAGCTTGATCTCATGGTTTTTCAGAGTTGTTTTGATTTGCATTTGGCTGATGACAAAGGATTTGAGCAATGTCTTATGTTTCTTTCAGTCATTTTTTATTCCTCAGATCTGAATAGAGAATTATCAATTATCAATAACTCAATCATGATATCACAGGAGACAATTAACGCCAATAAGGTGGATCCAGACTCTACTCTTCCTGGAGTAGAGAAAGCAAGACTCGAGTAAGGAACTAATGAGATAGTTACATCGCCTGTCACATTTTAGTCACACAAGGTGGCATCAAACTTCAGGGTTCACAGATTATATATTGAAACAATGTAATAATTACATCTTTGAATATGAAAGCAGTTGAACTTTTTTATATTATAAATTCCTGGTCAGTCATACTAGAACGATAAATTGTGCTGTCATTGCTGACTTTTAAAAATCCATGAGTTAATAATCAGATAATCAAACTGTCTTGCCTGATGAACTCTGCTGGCCTGACATCATCACCAGAGCCTGACTCGCTGTTGTGGTGCATCAAGACCTGAGATGATGGGCCCATACCTGGCGTAGCAATAGTAGCTAAAATAGCAGTATCAGCTTACAAAGATGACTGCAACATTGGCATCACCAGTAGAGCTGAAAGAGAGCATTTCTTTTGTGTTCTGGGTCGTCATCCTTTTGCCAGGTCTCAGTTATGGGGCCGACCTCCTGGTGCCAATACTTCTTTTAATCGTAGATCACAACCAATGTGAAGATGTGGAGGAAGATTGGGGAGTCAAACACCCAGACCACCAGGCCTGCCTTTGTGAAGTCCTTGTATTTCTAGGAGGGCACCCTGAACTCTTCTGGACTTAATCATCCAGCTTCCCTATTACTCTGTGTGATGCACAGATCATTCAGCAACTGCTTTGTCCATATCTACAACCTTCCAAACCTTGTCCGTGACAGATATTTGCACCCCAATCGTAATTGATGATGTCATTGTCCATCGTTTAAATAATTTAAATAATTAAAAAGTCAGTAATAGCTAACGGTCACAATAAAGAGGTGATGTAGCATTTTACTGGCAAGTCAGAATGGCCAGACTCCAGTCAGGAAGGATGTCATCATCATTAATTGAAACAATTAATAATAAAATGTGATGATAGTGCATATTAACTCCCAAAGAGGGAGCTTTACAATACTCTTCATGAAATAGAGGATTATAGATTTACATAATTATACAAATCTTTACATTATCTTGGGTCTAAACAAGAACTGTCAATTTAAATAATTTAATCATGTAATGAGATGATCTGTGGCACCATACTCCAGGTGTCATGTATGATATAATCATTGTATTACCTAACTAAATAATCAAATAAATAGTTGATGTAACATCATCCACTTCCTTAACGTGGCTCCAAACCAGAATCGTGAATACCGCAGTCATGATTAATTTAAACAATTTACTTACATAATTAATATGTAGATAGTCTAAAATACTTAACTCCCACAGCGTGGAACCATAATCCACTGATCATGGATTATCTATAGTCCTATTTTAATAATTAAATTATGACAAGATCAGAGGATGAAATGCTCTGCCATACTCGACAAAATTTTTTTCTCACTTGACTCCCACACTATTGTGTGAAAGTTCCCGGTCCATCCCTTATGTGATCACAGAGTATAGTAGTAAAATGAGTAAATGTGGAAATGTCATTGTTTATGCAGGGTTTTAGAAGATATCACATATATAATGTTGGAAAGTTGCATCAAAACAGACGAACTACAATCCCATTATCCCTAAGTCTACTCTAACAAATGGATTACCGCATTCCTGAAGGAAATAAACAATGGAAAACTCAACTTTTGATGAATAATTGTGAGTCTTATTATCTTTTAATCCATAGTTTTACTTCTTAGGAGAGAGAAAACATTCATAAACGGAAGTCTTTGAACTGTTTCTCCACAGATTATGTTCTCTGATATTAGGTAATCTTGAGTTTGGTAACCAGTAAAAGCTGTAGGCAAACTTCCAGAGATTTGGCTGTGACTTGATGAGGCGAATCATATGCTGTGTTTAACATTTTAGGAGATAGTTGTCTTGGGAGATTGTAATGTCTCTTGATAATATTTGATTGAAGCTGCTCCCTGGTCTTTGGCCTATGATACCAGGATACAGAATGCAAGCAGGGTTGCCAAACAACATTTATGAACCAACATTCTGTCACATTCTAGTGCACCTCCAACATGCTAAAATTAGCATACACACAGATGCACTAACCTTACACCCTCACTGATTTTCTCAAAATCCAAGCAGGCCTCTTTTTTCTGAGTTATACCTATTTACCAGTCTCTCAAGCTACATCATGCCTATAGTGACTTAAGCATGAAAACGAAAGCATCATTAGGCAAATCAAGTACATTGATGAGTATTGAACCTATTTTTTATGCTTCAATTTTCTCATTTGCAAATGGAAACAATGCCATTTATTGCCTCTACCATAAAACTTTTCTATTTACTGAAAAAAAAATTTTACTTACTCTTATACTTTAAGAGAAGCTTGATCACATGGTTTATCAGAGTTGTTTTGATTTGCATTTGGCTGATGACTAAGCCTTTTGAGCACTGTCTTATGTTTCTTTCAGTTACTTTTGATTTCTCAATTGATAATTCTCTATTGAGACTTGTATCCTACTTTCTAATATTATTATGTAGAGTAATTTCGAGTTGGTGTTTTGTCAGTCTATCAGCCTGACAGAGGTTATTAGATAAGATTCTCTGATCCTGAGATTGTTAAATTATTCAATTTGTAAAATCATTGTTGACTGTGTCCTTCATGGGTCAGTTTTATTGCAAAGTCTCAGAAACTGATGATGCAGAAATAGTACAGTTTTATTTAAAATATTGTTTAATCATTTGATTGTTAAAAATCTATTATTACATAATCAGTAATCCCTCATTCTCTGGGCACTGCTTCTGGGACCAATCTCTTTCTTTGTCAATCGCACAGCAGCCAAAACCATAATGGATGACAAAATCATTAGTCACGTAATGAAATAAGGAAATAATTGAATAGTCCTGCATGCTTCACTTTCATAAGATGGAACCAAACTCCAGTGATTGTCAAAGAGGTAATATTTACATAATTAAATAATGCCAAAGTATTAATTCCCATGGAAGAATGGCCAGAGTCGAATCATTAAAGACAACATCTTTATCGATTTGAATAATTAATATGTAATGAAAAGTAATTGATTAAAGACACGGTGGTGCATACTCAAATCCCACATGCAGAATTCATACCGTTCTCCTCCTGGAATAATGACTTACTTAAAAACTTAAATTGATAATTAATTAGTTGGTGCTTTATACTAACTCTGACAAGATGGCACCAAAATTGTGAACGTATGGCTGATGTAATGATCTATTTCAGTAGCTAAATATTCAAGTTATTATATTATGTTACATCATCAACTCCCAAAATCTGAATCCAAAAGGGACTTATGGTCCATTACATTGCCTTATTTTAAATAAGATAATTAAATAATGAATTATTATTATTTAATTTCCTAATTTTGCAGTTAAATAAGTAACTCTAGTATTAGATCTTGTGACGGTCTGGCATGACTGACTCCCATAAGGAGGCTCAAAACTCCAGTGATCACTGAATAAATAATGACAGATTTTCATAATTAAATGAACAAAAATGAAACAAGTGGATGGTGTTTTGTACATGACTCCTATGAGATTGATCAAAACTGAAGAGATCATTGAGTTTTTAATCATGGATTTGAACGAAAAAATAAATGAATAATGAGATAATTTCTCATAATGCAACCCTAGAGAGATAAAAAAATGATATCACCATTGATTTAAATAAATAAATAAATAAATAATGAAATCACAGGAGACAACACCAACAAGGTGGATCCAGACTCCACTCTTCCTGGAGTAGAAAAAGACAGATTTGAGAAATGAAATAATCAGATATTTAGATTATCTGGCACAATTGAATGACACAAGGTGGTGCCAAACTTCAGGGTTCACAGTTTATATAATGAAACAATTGAAGAATTACATCTTTAAATATGTAAGTGGTTGAATTTGTTTTGTATCATCAATTCCTGGGCAGACATGGAAGACATGATATTGTATGCTGCCATTGTGGATTTTTAAAATTCTATAAGTCAATAATCATATAATCATAATTCCTTTCCTGATGAAATCTGCTGGCCTGACATCATCAACCAGAGCCTGAATCTCAGTTGTGGTGTGGCGGGACCTGAGATGATGGGCCCATACCTGGTGTAGGAGTAATAGCTAAAATGTTGACATCAGCTCAAAAGATGGCTGAAGCACGGGCATCAACGGCAGAGCTGACAGAGATCAGTTCAAGTCTCGGTGATGGAGCCAACCTCCTTGTGCCACTATTTCTTCTCATTGTAGATTACAACCAATTTGGCGATGTGGAGGAAGAGCAGGGAGTCAAACACCCAGACGACACTGCCTGCCTTGGTGAAGTACTTTTACTTCTCGCGGGGCACCATGGAATGTTCTGGACTCAATCATCCTGCATCCGTCGTACTCTGGGAGATGCATAGATCATTCAGAAAATGCTCTGCCCGTGTCTACAACTTTCCTAATCTTGTCCCTGATAGATATTTGCATCCTAACCATAATCGGTGATGGCACTGTCTGTCGTTTGCATAATTTAAAGAATTAAATAAGTCAGTAATCCTAATGGTCACAATAAAAAGGTGATGTAGCATGTTACTGACAAGTCAGAATGACAAGACTCCAGTCATGAAGGATGTCCTCATCATCAATTGAAACAATTAATCATAAAATGTGATGATATTGCATATGAGCTCCCCAAGAGGGAGCTTTACAAGACTCTTCATGGAATAGAGGATTATAGATTTATATAATTATACAAGAACTGTCAATTTAAATAATTTAAATAATTTAAATAATTTAATTATGTAATGAGATTATCTGTGGCACCATACTCCAGATGTCATGGATAATATAATCATTGTTTCACCTAACCAAATAATCAAATAAAGAGTTGATGTAACTTCATCCACTTCATTAACATGGCTCCAAACCAGACTCGTGAATATTGCCGTCCTGATTAATTTAAATATTTTACTTACATAATATGTAGATGGTCTAAAAACTTGACTCCCACATCGTGGAACCATAATCCACTGATCATGGATTATCTATAGCCTTATTTTAATAATTAATTTATAAAACGATATAAAAGGATGAAATGCTCTGCCGCACTTGACACAATTTTCTACTCACTAGACTACAACATTATTGTGTTATAGTCCCAAGTTCATCCCTTATGTGATTACAGAGTTTAGTAGTAAAATGTGTAAATGTGGACATGACATTGCATATGCAGGGTTTTTAGAAGATATCAAATATTTAATGTTGGATGGCTTCCTCAAAACTGATTGACTAGATTACAATAATCTCTAAGTCTCTTCTAACAAATGGATTGTCACCTTCCTCAAGGAAGTAAACAATGGAAAACTCACCTTTTGTTGAATAATTATGAGCCTTATTATCTTTTGTTCCATAGTTTTACTTCTTAGGAGAGAGAGCATTCATAAACAGAAGCCTTTGCACTGTTTCTCCACAGACTATGTTGTCTGATAATTACGTTATCTTGAATTAGGTAACAAGTAAAAGCTGTAGGCAAACTTCAAGAGATTTAGTTATGATTTGTTTAGGCGAACCAAATGCTGTCATAAAAACTTTTAGGAGATAGTTATCTCGGGAGACTGTAATGTCCCATGATAACACTTTTTCGAAGCTGCTCTCTGGTCCTTGGCCCATGACACCAGATTACAGAATGCAAGCAGGGTTGCCAGGCAACATTTATGAACCAACATTCTGTCAAATTCTTGTGTCCCTCCCTCTTGTTAAAGGAGTATACTCACCGATGAACTAACCTTACAGCCTCACTGAGTTTCTCAAAAAAAAAAAAGCAGAGCTCTTTCTTTGTAGTTCTACATATTTACCAGTCTCTCAAGCTACAACATGCCTATAGTGACATGAACATGAAAATGAAAGCATCATTGAGCCATTCAAGTACAATGATGAGTATTTTAAACCTGTTTTCTATGCTTCAATTTCTAATTTCTAGAATGGAAACAATACAATTAATCACCACTACCATAATCCTTTTCTCTTTATTGAAAAGAAAATGAAATCCTTTTCATCCTCTTATCTTTAGAGGAGCTTGATCCCATGGTTTCTCAGAGTTGTTTAGATTTGCATCAAGCTGATGATTAGGGATTTTGAGCATTGTCTTATGTTTCTTTCATTCATTTTGGATTCCTCAATTGACTGTTCTCTATTAAGTCCTGTACCCTACTTTCTAATATGGTTATTTACAGTTATATATTGTTGGTGGTGTGTCATGTTATCAGCCCGACAGAGTTCATTAGATGAGATTCCCAGATCAGAAGATTATTCAGTTATTCCATTTTTAAAATCGGTGGTCACTGTATCCTTCATGGGCCAGTTCTGTTGCACCCTCTCAGAAACTGATGATACGAATCAGTACAGTTTTATAAATCGTGTAATCATTCGATTGTTAAAAATCTACTATTATGTAATCAGTAAACACTGTATAAGGCAGTGTCCCCCATTCTCTGGGCACTCCTTCTGGTACCGATTTCCTGCTGTGTCAATCCCACAGCAGCTATATGACAGATGACACCATCATTACTTACACAATCAAATAAGTCAATAATTGGATAGTCCACCATACTTAACTTTCATAAGATTGAACCAAGCTCCAGTGGTTGTCAAGGAAGTAGTACTTAGATAATTAAATAAGGCCACCTGATTAACTCCCATGGAGGAATGGCCCTACTCCAGCCAAGAAGAACAACATCTTCATCGATTCAAATAATATATATATAATGGAAAATGATTGAATAATGACATGGTGGTGCAAAATTAAATCCCACATGGAGTAGTCAGACTGATCTCTATCTGGAATAATAATGTTTTTAAAAAATTAAATTGGTAATTAATTAGTGGTCCTTTTATAGTAACACTGAGGAGATGGCACCAAAGTCCTAAATCTATCGCTGATGTAAAGATCTATTTCCATAGCTAAATGATGAAATAATGAGATGCTATTACATCATCAACTCCTAAAATCTGACTCCAAGAGGGACTTATGTTCCATAATATTACCTGTATTTTAAATACGTAAATTAAATGTCAATTTATTACTTAATTTCCAGTTTAACCTTTAAAGAAGTAAGTGTAGTATTAGATGATGTGATTGTCTGGTACAATGGTCTCCCCTAAGGATGCTCAAAACTCCAATGATCACTGAAAACATAATGACAGATTTTAATAATTAAATGAATAAACATTAAACAAGTGGATGGTATTTTATGCGTGAAGCCTAAATGATTGCTCAATACTGAAGAGACATTGAGTTCTTAATCACAGATTTGAACTAAAAATGAATGAATAAAGAAATAATTTCTCATAAGTCACCCCTAGAGAGATAACAAAATGATATCAACATTGACTTAAATAAAGGAAGGAGAAATAAGGAAAGAAAGATAGAAAGAAAGAACTCACAAGGTACATTTTAACACCAACAAGGTGGATCCAGACTCCACTCTTCCTGAAGTAGAAAAAGACAGATTTGAATAATGAAATAATCACATAGTTAGATGGTCTGTCACACTTGAATCACACAAGGTGGCGCCAAACTTCAGGGATCACAGATTATGTAATGAAAGAATTTAATAATTACATCTTTAAATATGTAAGCCATTGACAATTTTTTGTATCATCAATTCCTGGGCAGACTTGCCAGGTATGAAACTGTATGCTGTCATCACGCATTTTTAACATGCCATCAGTTATTCGTCAGATAATCATACTGTTTTGCCTGATGAATTCTGTTGGCCTGACCTCATCACAAGCGCCTGAATGTCTGTTGTGGTGCGGCAGGATGTGAGATAGTGGGCCCAATCTTGGCATAGCAGTAGTAGCCACAATGTTGATAAAAGCTGAAAAGATGGCTGCAGCAGGGGCATCACCAGCATAGCTGAGAGAGAGTGATGTTCTTCCATGTTCTGAGTCGTCATCCTTTTGCCAGGTCTCGGTGATGGTGCCGACCTCCTAGTGCCATTCCTTCTTCTCATGGTAGATCACAACCGATGTGAAGATGTGGAGGAAGAACGGGTAGTCAACAGTTAGACCACCTTGCCGGCCTTGGTGAAGTCCTTGTACTTCTCAGAGGGCACCGTGCAACCTTCAGGACTCAATCACCCAGCATCCCTTGTACTCTGGAAGATGCATAGATCATTCAGAAAATGCTCTGCTCATGTCTACAACTTTCCTAACCTTGTCCCTGACAGATTTTTGCACCCTAACTGTAATCGGTGATGGCACTGTCTGTCGTTTACATAATTTAAAGAATTAAATAAGTCACTAATAGCTAACTGTCACAATAAATAGGGGATGTAGCATTCTACTGGCAGAGAAGCATGGCCAGACTCCAGTCATGAAGGATGTCATCATCATCAATTGAGTCAATGAATCATAAAATGTGAAGATATTGCACATTATCTCCTCAAGAGGGAGCTTTACAGGTCTCTTCATGGAATGGAGGATTGTTGTTTACATAACTATACAAATATTTACATTATCTTTGGGATTAACACAGATTGTCAATTTAAATTCATTAATTATGTAATTAGATGATCTGTGGCACCAGATTCCAGGTGTCATGGACGATATAATCATTACTTTATATAAATAATCAAATAATGAGTTCATGTAACATCATCCACTTCCCTAAGGTGGCTCCAAACCAGGCTCATGAACGATGCTCTCGTAATAAATTTAAATATTTTAACTACATAATTGATATTAGGCTGGTCTATAATAATTGCCTCCCACATTATGTCACCACAATCCACTGATCATGGATTATCTAATGTCCTATTTTAATAATCAAATAACAACATAATCAGAGGATGAAATGGTCTGCCATACTCCACAAAATTGACTCCCTGTTGACTCCCATATGATTGTAGGAAACTCCCAGGTTCATCAGATATTTAATCGCAGAGCAGAGTAGTAACATGTTTAAATTCTGAACTGTCATTGTGTATGCAGGGTTTTTAGAAGATATCACATAATTAATGTTGGGAGGCTGCCACAAAAGAGATGGACTGAAATCCAATAATCACAAAGTCTACTCTAACAAATGGATTATCACCTTCCTGTAGGAAGTCATCAATGGCAAACTCACCTTTTGATGAATAATTGTGAGTCTTATTTGTCTTTTGCTCCATACTCTTAGGAGAGAGAGTATTCAAAAACAGAAGACTTTGAACTGTTTCTTCACAGACTACGTTCTCTGATGATTATGTAATGTTGAATTTGGTAACCAGTAAAAGCTGTAGGCACACCTCCAGAGGTGCGGCTATGACTTGTTTAGGCGAATCAAATGTTGTCATTAAAAGTTTTAGGAGATAGTTACCTTGGGAGTCTGTAATATCCCATGATAACACTTTCTCGAACCTGCTCTCTGGTCCTAGGCCCATGATACCAGGACACATAATGCTACAGGGTTGCAATCAACATTTATAAACAGCATCCTGTCACATTCTAGTGCCCCTCCCACATGCTTAAAGGAGTAAACCCACCGATGAACTAACCTTACAGCCTCAATGAGTTTCTCACAAAAACAAAGCAGGGCTCTTTCTTTTGAGTTCTACATATTTACCGGTCTCTCAAGCTACAACTTGCCTATAGTGACATAAGCATGAAAACGAAAGCATCATTGTGCCATTCAAGTACAATGATGAGTATTTTAAACCTGTTTTCATATGCTTCAATTTTCTAATTTCTAGAATGGAAACAACACAATTAATCGCCTCTACCATAATCCGTTTCCCTTTATTGAAAATAAAATTAACTCCTATGCATCCTCTTACCTTTTGAGGAGCTTGATCCCATGGTTTCTCAGAGTTGTTTAGATTTGCATTAGGCTGATGATTAAGGATTTTGAGCAGTGTCTTCTGGTTCTTTCAGTCATTTTGGATTCCTCAATTGACTGTTCTCTCTTAAGTCCTGTACCCTACTTTCTAATATGGTTATTTAGAGTTCTTTAATGTTGGTGGTGTGTCATGTTAACAGCCCAACAGAGATCATTAGATGAGATTGCCTGATCAGGTGATTATTAAGTTATTCCATTTTTAAAATCGGTGGTCACTGTGTCCTTCATGGGTCAGTTCTGTTGCAACTTCTCAGAAACTGATGATGCGCAACAGTACAGTTTTTTTTTAAACTCGTGTAATCATTCGATTGTTAAAAATCTACTATTGCGTAATCAGTAATCAATGTATAAGGCAGTGTCTCCCATTCTCTGGCCACTGCTTCTGGTACCAATCTCCTGCTCTGTCAATCCCACAGCAGCCAAATGACAGATGACAACATCATTACTTACGCAATTAAAAAGTTAATAATTGGATAGTCCTCCATACTTAACTTTCAGAAGACAGAACCAAACTCCAGTGTTTGTCAATGAAGTACTACTTCGATAATTAAATCATGCCATGTGATTAGCTCCCATGGAGGAATGGCCCTACTCCAGCCAAGAAGAACAACATCTTCATCGATTTTAATAATTAATATATAATGAAAAATGATTGAAAAATGACATGGTGGTGCATACTTAAATCCCACATGGAGTAGTCAGACTGATCTCTTCCTGGAATAATGATGTTTTTAAAAAATTAAATTGATAATTATTGAGTGAGCTTTTATATTAACACTGACGAGATGGCACCAAAGTCCTAAATCTATCGCTGATGTAAAGATCTATTTACATAGCTAAATGATGAAATAATGAGATGATATTACATCATCAACTCCCAAAATCTGACTCAAAAGGGACTTTAGGTCCATAACATTACCTGTATTTTAAATACCTAAATTAAATGATGAATTATTACTTAATTTCCTAGTTTAACAGTTAAAGAAGTAAGTGTAGTATTAGATGATGTGATGGTCTGTTACAATGGTCTCCCCTAAGGAGGCTCAAAACTCCAGTGATCACTGAATCCATAATGACAGATTTTCATAATTAAATGAATACACATTAAACAAGTGGATGGTGTTTTATGCATGAAGCCTAAATGATTGCTCAATACTGAAGAGACATAGAGCTCTTAATCATCGATTTGAACAAAAAAAATGAATGAATAAAGAGATAATTACTCACAATTCACCCCTAGAGAGATAACGAAATGATATTAACATTGATTTAAATAAAGTAAGGAAGAAAGAAAGAAAGAATTCACAAGATACAATTTAACACCAACAAGGTGGATCCAGACTCCACTCTTCCTGGAGAAGAAAAAGACACATTTGAATAATGAAATACTCAGTTAGTTAGATCGTCTGCCACACTTGAGTCTCACAAGGTGGCACCAAAGTTCAGGGATCACAGATTATATAATGAAAGAATTTAATAATTACATCTTTACATTTGTAAGCCATTTACCTTTTTCTGTATCATCAATTCATGGGCAGACTTGACAGGTATGAAACTGTATGCTGTCATCACGCATTTTTAACATGCCATCACTTAATTGTCAGATAATCATACTGTCTTGCCTGATGAATTCTGTTGGCCTGACCTCATCACAAGCACCTGAATGTCTGTTGTGGCAGGTGTGGCAGGACGTGATATAGTGGGCCCAATCCTGGCATAGGAGTAGTAGCCACAATGTTGACAAAAGCTGAAAAGATACCTGCAGCATGGGCATCAATAGCATAGCTGAGAGAGAGATGTTCTGCCGTGTTTGAGTCTTCATCCTTTTGGCAGGTCTCGGTGATGGTGCCGACCTCCTAGTGCCACTCCTTCTTCTCATGTTAGATCACAACCTATGTGAAGATGTGGAGGAAGAACAGGTAGAAAACAGCCAGACCACCGTGCCGTCCTTGGTGAAGTCCATGTACTTCTCAGAGGGCACCGTGCATCCTTCAGAACTCAATCACCCAGCATCCCTCGTACTCTGGAAGATGCATAGATCATTCAGAAAATGCTCTGCCCATATCTACAACTTTCCTTACCTTGTCCCTGACAGATTTTTGCACCCTAACCGTAATCGGTGATGGCACTGTCTGTCGTTTACATAATTTAAAGAATTAAATAAGTCACTAATAGCTAACTGTCACAATAAAGAGGTTATGTAGCATTTAACTGGAAGGGAAGAATGGCCAGTCTCCAATCGTGAAGGTCATCATCACCAATTGAAACAATGAAACATCACAGAGTTGAGTCATAAAATTCAACATCATGCACACCTGAGAAATTACTGTAGATCAGAAATTACATTTGTTCTCAGAAACTCAACTTTCTGAATCACACCATTGTTGTGGGTGGTAGGTAAATGGTAATAGCACTCTGATCACGTATTGCTGAATGAAGATCCCCATCACCTCTTTTTAACAGTTTCTAAACTTTGTGTAAATCATGTAAGAAAACCTGAATTTTGAATGAGATGTTCATAAATTCCAGAAGCCAAACTTACAGTTTATCAGTGAATGTCCCCACAAAACACAAAAGCAACCCTGTGATGCACAAAGGTGTCACCTGGTCTCAACTTTTCCATCTGGCAGAAAAAAATTTTCTGTATACGAAAACTAGAACTTTATGGCACACCAGGCTTTAATGTTCACTGTGACCTATTTGTGACCCCCTGAGCAGCTTGTAAAAGCCATTTTCTATTGGATGAGGATGGGGCTGGTTACTCTTTATAAATCAGGGATGTCTCCTTTATCATGTTTTGGAGATAACTGTCTGCACAAGACTGGAGATCAAATGTGTATTTTAGTATCCTAATCTGTAACAGACCTGGTTACTGTACTACTCATCTTTGGGTTATTGTTAGGCGTCACTCCCTCAGCTAAATTCTATTCTGTGTTACTCAGTATCTTGTAAGAATTGGTAAATATTTTGTAACAACAATTCTAATTTTTCTCATCATAGCTTATTGGTGAAGTATTATCCAACACAAGAATGTAATTTATGTATGACTTTAGTGGCCCATGCCTTTAATCCCAGCACTATGAAAGCATAGGAAGGCACATCTCTATGAGCTTGGGGCTAACCTGCTCTACAGAGCAAGTCCCAGGTCAATTTCCTAACCTTTACAAAGAAACAATTTATTTGAAACAAAAAATCAATAAACCCTGGCACAAAAACATATAAATTAAATAAATATAAAAAATAAATTAAATTATTGCCATTTGCAGGATATACCAAATTGACTCCAAATGGGGAATCTCCCTTAGCCTACAGCCATGGGAGAAGGCCCTACCACAAAGGGCATATTGTGATGACGTCTCTTGGTAGGCTGATCTTCCTAGGGAGTGGATAGGGGATGTGATAGGGGAGAGGGGCATATGGTGGGTATGAGAGGATGAGAGGGAGAGGGAGCTGGGATCTATAAGTAAAATAAGATCTTTTTATTAAGATTTTTAAAGTACAATATAAATAAATATAAATATATAAAGAAATAAAAAGAATGCCATCTACATTATGTATAAAATTTAATACATCTTATACTGAAATGTTAGATGTGAAGTTAAGAACATCTTGAATGCACTGGGCAAACTGTGCCCCTCCATGTACTGATACTTCCCTTCCATATTCAGGAAAAGCATGTTGGTGTTGACTACAAAAAACGTTTACACACAAAGCTCCCTTATTGAAATGCATTCCTCTTATTAAGCCCCAAAATTAAAGTAATAACATTCTGCACCCTGATCTGCATAACTTCTAGGACTACATAGGATCTCATGGAAATTTGAATAAGTCATTAGGTTTCCAACCAGTCTCAGGGAGTCCCTGCCTCGCAGTCTCTGCTTCTAAATATCATCCTCTTCATTTTAGGATAGCATTCCATTGCTTACCATTCTATGTCTTCCTTGCTCTTCCATGCTCCTCACAGTTCCTACAGCAGCACTCACAGCAGAGCAACCAATCCAATGGTGCCTGCTGTGCTATAAAATCAAACCTGCAGTATGGCTCCAAAAATTTCCTGTAAAACCTGAGCCTGTGGGCTCAGATTCCCTGATTGGCTAGTGAGTCTTGGTTGACAAGAGTAATTCCTCAATGGTTAGAGTGTTCTTAAAGCCAAAGCAGAAACATGCATTTCTTTCTTTTTTTATTTTCTTATTTATTTATTTATTTATTTATTTTGGTTTTTCAAGACAGGGTTTGGCTGTGTAGTAATTCCTGTCTTGGAACACACTTTATAAACCAGGCTGGATAATTCAAAATCTTAATTATTATTATTATGATGAGGAGGACTGAGGATGATTATGATTACAACTATAACTACTACTACTCTTGTCATTTTGTAGTATATTTTCAATACTGGCTGTCCTGGAACTCTATCTGTAGATCAGGCTGCCCAGAATATTAACAAAATTAAAGAGACTTTAGGAAATAAAAGGTGTTTGTTCTATGGCTTCTTGCTCAGATCAGAAGAACTGCGGATCAATTGGAAATTACATTGTACATATAGACCCCAGAGTTTAGAACAGGTAGAAAGAATGAATAGAAACATTAAGGTGGCTTTATCCAATTTAACGCTTGAAACTGGCTCTACAAACTGAGTACAACTCCTGACACTAGCTTTCTATGGGGCCAGGAATGCCCCAGGCACCCATGGCTTAACTACCTTTGAACTCTTATATGGTAGCCCACCACTAGCTATTGAGTTTTTTGATGCCAACATTTCTGATTTTGCAAATACTCCCTCCATGCAGGCACATCTCTGGGCCTTACAGATAGTCCAATAAGAGGTCTGGAAGCCTCTGGCAGCTGCCTACTGAGAAGGGTGAAAGGCACCCCCCAACATCATTCCTTCCAGATTGGCGACTTCATCTGGGCCCAGAGACATCAAACAAAGAATCTAGAGCCCTGCTGGAGGGGCCCTACACTATGCTCCTGACAACTCCCACCACCTTGAAAGTAGACGGGATTGCTGACTGGATCCATGTGTCCCACGTGAAGGCCGCACAACCAGAACATCGGACACAGAACCAGGTCCGCCTGAACCAGCATGGAGAATTCAACGACAAGGATGGTTTAAGGGGTTCAGTACCCTGATATCCACCATCATGAGCCTGTCTCAGAAAACTAATTCTAAAAAGCTGGAAGTGCAGCTGTTGTAGATTTGTCTTTCCAGTGAGAAATAACTCCATAGACTTAAGAGATAAATAAAGAATATCTCTGTAATGATAGCATGCATACTTTTCTGGCTAATGGGCAAAGGGGACAGAGCATAAAACAAATTTGCTGGCTGAGTTTGAGACAGGGATTTTTGGGCAATAGCCTTAGTTGTAGTGAGACTAGCTCTGTTTATGACACTGGTCTCAAACTCACAGAAATCTGCCTGCCTGTGTCTCCTGAGTACTGGTGTTAAATGCAAGCACCACCACAACCTGGATCCTAAAACAGACTTGAGCATTACAAAGATACTTCCATTTTTAAGTTTTTCAGGGTCTTATTACAACTGACACTTTGAAGAATTTAAATAGTAATAAGAAACAGAAAGTAAGTCCAGGTGGTCAATTAAAGTATTCAACAGAAAACTTAGTACCATAATTATTTAATAGTACATGAGTAACATGAAACAGAGGTTCACACTTCACTGAAAGGGCTTGCAGTAGAGGTGCCAGAAGATGAGGAAAAGAGGAAAGGCAGAACAAAGAAAAGATAAAACCTGGAGAAGTGAGGTCTTGCTTAACCTGTGTCATATTCTAAGTAAGCTTCTTATGAGGAATAGCTTCCTGTTCCATCCTTTCAGGGGGAGATGGAAGAAATGGGAGACTTTTAGAAATTCAGTAGGAGCTTTCTTTCAATGTGACCAGCTCAAGAGACTACTCAAGCATTGCATCATGAGGAGAACACAGTGCATCTGGGGAACTTTAGTGATTAAACCCACAGCACACTTAGGAATGATAACCCCAGCACCATATGGTGGGAATAAGTGTTCACAGGATATGAAGCAACCCCACCACAAAGGCCCTGGATTGAGACAATTGAATTCTCTCCTAAGCATCTTCATTATGTTAAAGGAGGGGATCTACTTCACTCTCAATGCCTGAGGGTCTAAGTCTAGGTCGCCAGGCTGATACAGCCTCTGCTAAGCTCATTAGTGGGTTTGAGAAGAAGCTATGTTCCTTCTTTTGAGTCAGGACTTAAACAGATGTCTTGCTTGCTCAGTAAACCCCTCAACACAACAGTGTTTACCTTTTCAAACAGTTATCCTCTGGGCTCATCTTGCCCACCTGGCCAAAATATGATTTTCTCTAGAAGACAACTGGACCATCTGGCAGACCATTCCAGTAGTTCTCCCTTTATCAGCTTGAGAATGACTTCTTCTATGATATGAGGATGGGCCTAGGGGCTGTTTGTAAATCAGGAGTTTCTCCTTTGACATGATTTGCAGCCAAACTCCTACAGAGACATATAGGGATACAAAAAGTGATGATTGTTACATAACTTAACATTGAGTTCAGGTGAACTGAATTTGCTATTTACCTGGTTGTCACAGGCACTTAAAATCAGGAAAGAGAAGCAGGATCCAGAAGACAAAGAAGGTAGTAGCTCTTTCTCTTCCTAGAAAGCTGGTAGATGGCTCTAAGAATGTAGGAGTTTTAGCCTTGAAACTCGGAGCAAATGCTTGGAAAATGAACAGTAATGAAATCAGTAGTCTTTCTAGAGAGTTGAATACTTGGAAAGGAATGAAACTAGGATGTTAGTATTTATGAGCCATATTGTTAGTCAACACATGTTCAGTACCAGGTTAAAATCAAAAGATAGCAAAAACTAACTGCATAATTCGAGGTTCTCTGCATGAACAGTGATGGTAGGATGAATCTCTCCATACATGTAATACATGGATTTATTATGATGTCTCATAGGCTGTGGTCCAGGTAGTTAAAAAAATGGCTGCCTCACAATGGGAATCTGAAGACTACAGCAGTTGTTTAATTCACCAGGGTTCATGTCTCACCTGTTCATCATTATACTGTTAAAGTCCATAGAAGAAAGCTCTAAAGCTAGTAAAGTAATAAACTTGGTAGCCATAGCTAGGGCAAGCAGAAACAGGAGAGCCCCCTCCTTCAATACCCTTTATACATGCAGGATACCACCAGATGGTGCAACTCATATTAAGGTGAATTTGATTCTTCCTTGTTTTATTAATGTATTTAATTTTTGATTACTGACAGCCTCCTTAGTTCTGATGTTAAACATTTGCACTGCCACCAAGTAGTTAAAGATGTATCTCATCATCTAATTCCACATAATGCTTCCTTGAGTGGCTTTGACAGGTCTGGAACACATTCTGACTTCCTGTCCCATCTGAAATACTATATGGGAACCTATTACAACTTAACATGGGTATAGAGACCCCAAATACCAACTATTGTCCCTAAGATAATATTATTTTTCCTACCATAGGTGGTCTTGGCCTTTTTGGTGAATATCTCCTATCTTAAAGCAATATATTTGGGCCCATACAGGCTTATACACACCCTTCAGACGGGGAATGTGTGCCATTCCTTAAACCAGATAATATGAGTAGTTATGGAATATCTTTAGTATTTGGGGAAGCCATTCCTATTTGCTCTTTATACATATTAATAGAACACTTCTGCCATTGCCCCACCATTGGTTGACTAAAGTTTGACATATGAATTAAATGGAGCATTCAGTATTTGTAGTGAGATAATCACCTTGTCCCTCCCTGTGGCATAGGCCACGCCCATTGTGGGTGGAGACAGGGCCGAATGTGACCCGGGGGAACTAATTTTGTGGAGGATACTGAGGAGAAAGAACTCTCTTGCCTGAAGCACAGGGACAGCTTCCTGGGACCAAGAACCTGCTGGAGTTAATCTGTCTATGTTGTAAGATATTTTTCCCTGAATAAACATCTATTCAGCCCATTTTTTTCTCCTGATCCTTATCGAACATCAATATCTGGTGTCAGAAGCAGAATCTGGATTTTTACCAGATCTGGTTTTCACCAAGGTAGCAGACGCTGCTCGCTTCCCACACCATCCCCGAATGGGCAGGGTTCCTTGCCTAACCAGGTGGCCATACCACAGATTGTGGGACATTTGCCTCTTCCCAACAACTTTACCCCCACCGCAGCCCTGAGAAAGCTCACACTGCTTCTCATCTTTTGCCATTTCCCCATTTTGTATTTGCAGCTGTGGTGCACATGGCAACTGCCCAGCTGGTGTGTTTCCTGCGGCCCAAAGGCGCCATTAAGAGGCAATACCTGTTAGCCCTGGGGTCCCCGAAATTTGCACAAGGTCCCTTTCTCTTATTCGTTTAACATAATTGTGCTTGCCATAGTTTGTTAAGAGCTATTCTTCAGGGACCAAGGTCAGAAGGATTGTCTGCTGCTGGATGTGATTTTGTGGGAAACCTACAGGCATTACCACTACAAGCTGAGTTCAACAACTAAAACTGTCAAAGTTTGAGGACAGCAGAATTACACCTAAGGTAAATGCAATATTCTTCGCAATTTAAGATGATATAATATATGGATCAATTGTTCCATACCTAGGATGGATAATCTCATGATGCAAGACTTTAGAAATTCCTTTACTTCATATATAGAAGGAATTTTAACAGAAGAAAATCATGGCTTAACCAATATATACATTTGCATTTTTTTTTGTTTTGTAAATGCAATGGGTATCAACCTGATGAGGAAAAAGATTCAGAATATTAGAGATTCTAGAATACAAAACATGGAACATAAAAATAATCAACTAATAAACATAATTTGTTCTATGTCAAATGCTTCAATAACCAAAACAGAAACAGTGCACTGCATTAACATGCTGGCAGAAACAGCTCATTCCAGGGTAAACGAAGCTGCTAATAAGGTTAAAAAAAAGGGAACATCCCATGGAAAGACTAGCAGAATCCGTTCCATGCCTGAGGATAATGGAAAGCTATCAGATAGAATATTGTTTCTGGAAGGCTGTTTACGTGCCATTCAGATAATATCTAAGAATGAGAATATTAAAAATAGGGAATCATTTGTAGTTGGAGAAAGCAAGAGACTTACTGATTCAATGAAGTCTCTAGAAAGGTTTGTGGTTCAAGACCAGATATTCAAAGAAAGAATGCTGAGTAGATTTCAGGCCTTAGAAGACTGCTGAACCGTGCCAAGTAAGGGTAAGACAGCCTTTTTACCTCCTTGCTTTTGTTGTGGTCTGTCAGGTACTCTAGGCCTTAGCAAAAACTGTCTATACCAAACTTGAGGTGCGATCATGACTATCCAGGTAGGTGTTTCTGTCATTGCTGCACATTTTGAAGTTGTCCACCCACACTTCCTGCCTACCCTAGTATTGTTATTGTCCTTGTCAGGTCTTTGATGAGGTTCAATATTAAATTATCACATGTATTATTCTCTCTTCCTAGTCAGATATATTTCTTAGTAGACTTAAGCTTTCCAGCTTTGGACAACACTATTGTAATCCCTGTTTTGACTTCATCCTAGTACTGGATAGTTAGGTCTTAAGTTTATATGTCCTCAATTTTCCTTTTCTTAGAGCACACTTGTTATTCACTTTATTGTATATACCTTTTGTGTCATGCCTATATATTTTCTTTAGACTAAAATGGGGATTTTGGTGAGATCTTCACTTTTTTTGCACCTGTGGCCTAGACCATGCCAATTGGGGTGGAGACAGAGCAGGAGTTACCTGGGGGAACTAAGTTTGAAGAGGGGGATCAAAAAGCTCTATTGCTTGCAGCACAGGGACAGGAGTACTTCTGGAGGCATCCTTGGGACCAGGAATGGCTAGTATTCCTATTTCTATATTGCAAGTTATTTCTCCCTGAATAAACATCGATTCAGCCTATTTGTTTCTCCTTATCCATATTAAGCATCAATAAAGGAGAGCTGATGTATCCCACATATGCAGAAAAATGAGCTAAGAGTTAAGAGTGCAGAGGGTGCAGAGACGCTCAGGGTAAGGCACCACAGTAAGAAGGTACACTAATGATTTGAATAAATAAATAAGATATTCACTTCAGCCACAAAACCTCTGAGTAAGAGGAAAAATTAAAAGTAGAAAAGGAGAGAGTTGTCAATGTTAAGGATGTGTGAGAAAATCAGAGAAAGAGACTAAAGGTAAAACGATATAGAGGTTCAAAGAAATTTCTTAATAAGTTGGAGGAAGATGTAAACTACTGTGGGCTCTCATATCTATAAATATGAATTTAAGTTTAGTAATATGTGTTAAAATTTCGACCATATCAGGTTAATTGCTTAAAAGTTCCATTTATTTCTCTAAAGGCAATTTGTATGTATTGTTGAAAAGTTCTAGAGTTTGCCTCCGATATGGCACGACCAGCCATTTGGGCAAAATATTGTTCTTGCCTGGACTGTTTGGATTTATGCTGTATGAACTGGACATGCAGGACCCACAGGAAAGTGAATGCTGATACAAGATGGACATTTCTATATGGTTCCTTCGTCATGGAAGAGTCTGCTAGACAGTCTGAAGGATGTGGAGAAAACTTACTGACAAACTGCCAATACAGGTAGGACATTTTTATATTTCTTGCTTTGCTGAGAAGTCTGCCAGACACAAACTATGGCCTGTAGGCTGAAGATAGAACATTACAGAAGAACATCAGATCTGACCAGGCGAGTTGTCCCTTTCAATTCTAGAGTTTATATATTATCCTTATGTGTTCTTTGAAGGAGGTGAAGACTGATAGTTAAGGTTATCGTATTCCTTGGTTGGGATGAAAGTTACATATAGGACTTTATACTCACGAAGATAGGATAGATCATAGAATAATTCCTTTAAATCTTACAAATGTTAATGGACTGGAAAAAAAAAACTTCTACCTGTGTGATTCCTGTAATAAACCTAAGTTTTATTTCAAGAATAAATCTAAAACAATAATGGTTTAAACATTTTTGGGGTCTAATGTTAACAGCCCTCAGATCAAAACTTATCTCTGAGCTCTGGCCATTAAATTCAGATGATGAGACAATCAGTAGTCCTTTTAATGTAGATGATATTAATATACTGTTTTTGGCTAAAGCTTTAAAAATTCAAACTAGTTAAAAGGATACAATTAGTAACATTAGAAATTAACATAAATTTAACAGTCACCCAGGTCATAATGGGTTTAAAGATATAAAAGGTGCTTTATTTTTGATATTACAAAAAGACATTACAGGATGTGTAATTGTTTTTAAAAACAGATTTAAATGTTCAAATTTATAAGGTTACAGGATGTTGGAGCTTTTATTATATTGTTAATGTCTGTACTTAAATCAAAGGTCTAAAATTGAAGATCACAGCCATAAGCTCTATATACTACCCAAAAGTTGAGATGCTCATTTTTTTATGATAAAAAGGCAATGTGTTTTTGTTTTGTTAAATTAGGCAAGCATAAGCTATTTAGATAAATTGAGTCAAATAGATGGTTCATGTTTCCCTAAAAGGAGTTTCAAATTAAAATCAGTATTTTTAAAGGTAAACCTGACAATACAAAGTTCTAATTTTATAAAAGCTGTTTAACCTGTTATAAAATGTGAAGAAACACAAGTTACTAGCCATCCTTATCAATTAACTCTTGGTTATAACCAAACTAAATATTAATGATTAATAACAGGGATAAACGTCACTCTGTCACCTATACATGTTCTAAATAATTAAAGTTAAAACAAGTAACTGAAACAAAGTTGTCTATTTAGATATACCTAGACAGACTTCTAATAGTACATCAATCTGTTGAATAAGGCATTTAAATGTTAACTAAAAAGCTGTAATAATAGCAGACGTAGAATCACAGATAATAACAATGACCCTAGGCCTCTAAAGAAGATTATGGGTCAGCATGGATTGTTATGACACTGACCAGGGTGCAAGATGCTCAAATACAATGTCTGTTGTCAGGTTAAACCCAGCTTAGACTTTTTAGAGGCTGCAGGGAACTGAAAAATTGCTTGTACCACCTTGGTCTAGATAAAATAAGGTCAGAAATTTCATGTCCCTCTTCCACAGAGAAAAGACAAACAAACAAAGAACAACAACAAGAAAAAACAAAACCCTCTCACATTATGTACTTTGTGAAGAACTTCTGCCCTCAATGCCATAGAAAATTGGTTATGGCTGGGAGTATATCGACTCATCCCTGCCTTTTTTTTTTTTTTTTAAGGAGATTGAACAGTTAATTAAATATATCTTTCTCAGATCTGAAAGTATTGTTGGCTGGGCTAAACATAACTTTGTCAGCTTGGCCGTATTAGGAAGACTTAATATGGCTCCTAAATAAGGATTTAAAATTTTAAAGACATAAAAGTCATTTTTGAACATTTATTTATTAATTATGCATAACCTGTTCGGCATGCATATATGTCTCAAAGGCATAAGTACATGCCTGCTCTTTTACAGATTCCCAATATCAACTATTTCTACAATATGGATTTCAGCACAGATTGGTAATGATAATACATCTAAAACTTTTATGTCCTTTTATATAATACAGTTCATATAGGCTTTAGAGGATCAAACACCATAAAGCTTGTATCTACTTATTAGAGTTCAAAAGGACTGCAGATAAGTACAGCTATTCTGAGGATGGAATTTTCTCCCTCGTCTTGCTGTCCTTCTTGATCACTAACGGTAAGGAACTAAGAGTTCCAATTAACTATATAGGTTTTAACATCTGTTCCCACTTGGAACATATCTCATCCGATTTTTGCTTCTGGCAGATGAGAATCAGTTGCTGATTAAAGCCTGCTCCTCAATATTGTTCTCCCTGGACTTATGGTGAACCAGTGCAGCCGATGTGAATCTTCAACATTGCCTACAAATCAATGCCTGTGATAAGTCTTCGATTTCCTGCATTCCCCCTTCCTATTGTTGGTATTGTCTAGCATTTTAGCCTACTTGCAGCTAAGAAAACACAGCAAAAATTAAGCAGGAAGTAATACAGGCATATCCCTGACACAATAGTGTTTTGATTTTCAAATAGCTGTCACTTAGAGTTCTATTGCCTATAAAGCCTCCCTGAGCAGCTTGTTACTTCTATGTCTACCAGTTTCTTCAACCTCCAAGGAAGTAACTCATGACTGCAAAAGCAAAAGGTTTGTATTGCTAAAAATCAATCCTGCTGGGACTTCACTCTATCGTAAATGTAAGGTAGTGGCCTAAAATAGTGAAGTGTTTTTAAAAGGATAAACAGACAGGGAGGCTTGAGACCATTAGTTTCAGTAGACAAGGTTTCAAAAATACAGGCAGTTCATAGAGTACAAATTTAATTTACAAGGTCATCATGGATCTAAGTTAATAGTAGCTGTCATTTGTTTATGCAAGATCGATAAGCACACCTGAAAGGTTGGGCAGTTTTCTTTGTTTTTACTTCTCCTGAGAACAGGTTGTGGGCTCTGTACTCTAATCAGGGATTTATCTACTGTCAGAAATTCTTGTTCTTTTTATTCTTCCAATAAGCCCTAATTTTATACATTTTGGTTATTAATTTTTCCACCACATTCCCTCTTTGCTATGGACATGAGAGGCCCAATTTTTGGGCCTCCAATAGGCAAAAGTCTTCTGGTGATTTTTGGCCTAAAGGTTAGTCATCATGTCCCCTATGTATATATTATCTCAACAAGGGAAAATGTGAAATGTAATCTTTCTTGTACTACTTCCTGCTTACTTTGGCGGTGTTTCTTGGGCGTGAGAAGGGTACAATGGAACATTTATCAGAGGCATTAGTTTATAGACCCTGTTAAAGATTCACAACAGCTATGACACTAAGTCAAGACCAGTATTTAGGAGCTGGGAGCAGGATGTAGTCAGTAACTGATGCTCATCTGATAGAAGCATAAATTTGCTAATACATGTTATAACTTGGGAACATATATATATATATATATATATATATATATATATATATATATATATATGGAACTCTGTATTGATCAAGAAGGACAGCAAGTACAGGTAGAAAATTCGATCCTCAGGAAAGTAGTACTTGTCTGCAGTCCTTTTGACTGGTAAGAAGTGGATCCAAGCTTTATGACATTTGTTCCTCTGAAGCCTATATAAACTGTGTTGTATAAATATATTTTAGATATATTATCATCACCAATCTGTACCAAAATCTATATTTTGTAAAAGTAGATATTGGGTATCTGTAAAACAGCAGGGATGTACTTATGCCTTTGAGTCCTAGGAAAACTAATAGATTTGGGTTAGAAGCTTGTATATTTTTCTTCTGTCAGGAGAGATCCACGTACAGATTGGTCAGAGGTACATCACGCCTGATGAAAAGTACTTCACATTTACACTTAGATGACAGCCAAAATAAATCATAAAACCTTGAGCTTTTGTCTAAACAGCTGGGAGTCATTGCTCAATAGCTTAAGAGAACTTAATTAAATGTTAAGTTCTGAATTTTTATATTGTAAATTATTTTTCTATCTTTAAGACTTATATGTCTTGGGCTAGAGAGATGGCTCAGAGATTAAGAGTACTGGCTGCTGTTCTAGAAGTCCTGAGTTCAATTCACAGCAATTACTTTGTGTCTCACAAGCATCTATAATGAGCTCTGATACCCTCTTTGTGCGTGCAGCCATGTATGCAGGCAGAACACTGTATGCATTATTAATACATAAATGTTCAAAAAAGACTTATATGTCTTCATATTTTTAGATTCCTTTTTAGGAGCCATGTTAAGGGTGCCTTTACTGTCAAGTTCACAAAGTTTTGGTTAGCTGAGACATCAACAGTATCAGAGACCTGAGATGGATAAATTTTATGTAACTTTTGAATCTATTTGAAAAAATGACAGGAACCATTCATATATTACTAGCCGTAATCAATTGTCTATGGCATTCAGGGAAGAAATTTATCACCAAGTACATAATGGGAGAAGGTTTTTTTTTTTTTTTTTTTTTTTTTTTTTTGTTTTGTTTTTTTTTTGTTTTGTCTCTGTGGAACTTTGACTTGGAAATGTCTGACCTTATTTTGTCTAGGCAAAGATGGTGCAGACAATTTTCCAGTACCCTGTAGCCTCGACACAGTTTGAGCTGGGTCCTATCTTGCATCAGGCATTGTATTTGAGCTGGGTCCTATCTTGCATCAGGCATTGTATTTGAACATCTTGCTCCCTGATCAGTGTCATCACAATCCGTGATGCCCCATAATCATCTTTAGAAACCTTGGGTCATTGTTAGGCTCTCAGATTATTTGCCTGATATCATTACAGCTTTTTAGTTAACATTTAAATGCCTTATTCTATAGATCTCTGTAGTATTCAAAGTCTTTCTAGGTAGATCTGAATAGACAACTTGGCTTTCAGTTACTTGTTTTAACCTTAATTATTTAAAACATGTATAGGAGACAGAGTGATGTTTATTCCTATTATTAATCATTAATACTTAGTTTGACTATAACCAACAGTTAATCTATAAGGATGGCTGGTAACTTGTGTTTATTAACATTTTATAATAGGTTACCAGCTTTTATAAAAGTAGAACTTTACATTGTCAGTTTTAGCTTTAAAAATACTGATTTTAATTTGAAACTCCTTTTAGGGAAACATAAAACAACTGTGTGACTCAGTTAATCTAAATAACTTACGCTTCCAAATTTAGCAAATGCAAGGGCGGATTGCCTTCTGTAACATAAAAAATGAGCATCTCAACTTTTGGTTAGTATATGCACAGTATGGCTGTGATCTTAAACTTTAGCCCTTTGATTTAACTACAAACATTAAGAATGTAATAGAAGCACAAATACAATGTAACTTTCTGAATTTAAACATTTAGAAACTGTCTTATAAAACAGTTAAATATCGTGTAATTTCTTTTTGTAATATCAAATTTAAGCACCCTTTCTGTCTTTAAACTCATTATGACATTGGTGACTGTTAAATTTATGTTAATTACCAGTGTTACCAATTGTAACAGTTTAACTAGTTTCAATTTTTAACAGCGTTAGACATAAAACAGTATTAGTGTCATCTACATTAAAAGGGCATCTGATTTTCTGATAATCTGAATTTAGTGACAAGTGCTCAGAGATAAATTTTGAGCTGAGAGCTGTTTGCATTGGACAGCAAAAATGTTTAAACCATTTTTGTTTTAGCTCTATTCTTGCAATAAAAAGGTTTCTAACAGGAAACACAGATAGAACTTTTGACAAGTACATATATTTTTCTTGAGAGAAATAAATGGCACTTTTAAACAGTCAACATGTTTTTGTCAAAATTACTAATCAATTTATATTTGTAGATATGAGAGTCCACAGCCAACAGTTTATATCTTCCTCTGACCTATTTACTACATTTCTTTGAACCTCTGTATCTTTTAACATTACCTGTAGTCTCTTTTTCTGATTTCCTCAGACATCCCTAGTGTAGATGAATCTCTTCTTTTCTGTTTTTATTTTCCTTTTTCTATCACTGAATCTTACTCAGAGGTGCATGCCTGAAGTGAAATCTTATTTATTTAATTGTTGATCTCAGTATCTGTGCTCCTGGAGTTATGTTCTGGAAGTGGTCTCATATACCAATTTCTTCAAGGGTACCTCCTAGTTTCTTTTCTAAGATGTTCAGTTTGGGTGGATTGATGTTGAGGTCTGTGATCTATTTGGATTTGAGTTTTGTGTATGGGGATAAACATGGGTCTATCTGCAGTCTTTTACACACCCTTATCCAATTGTGCCAGCACCATTTGTTGAAGAGGCTTTCCTTGCCCCATTGTATTCTTTTAGCCATTTTGTTTAAAGTCAGGTGTTTATAGGTGTGTGGGTTTGTATCAGGATTTACAGTTTGATTCCATTGGTCTAACTTTCTTTTTTGTGCCAATTCCAGGCTGTTTTCAGGCGTATAGCTCTGTACTAGAGCTTAATGTCACTGATGGTGATGCCTCCTGAAGTTCTTTTATTTTACCAGACTGTTTTGGCTATATCAGGTCTTTTATTATTCCATATAATGTTGATTATTATCCTTTCAAGGTCCATGAAGAATTGTGGTGGGATTTCAATAGGGATTGAATTGAATCTCTAGATTTTTTGGCAAGATTGTCATTTTTATTATTTTTATCCTTCCTATCCAATAACCTGAGAGCTCTTTCCATTTTATGGTATATCCTGTAATTTATTTGTTTAGAGCCACAAACTTCTTAATATATATGTCTTTCACTTGTTTGGTAAGCATTACCTCAAGATTCTTTATGTTGCTTGTGGCTATTGTAAAGTGTGATATTTCTCTGGTTTCTTTCTCTGTCTCTTTGTTGTCTGAATAATGTAGGGCTACTGAATTTTTTGAGTTTATCTTGTATCCTGCTGATTTGCTGCAGATGTTTATCATCTGCTCTCTTTCTGCACTCACTCCATTCTCCTGAAAACAAGGTTGCTAGCCAGCTTGCACAGGGTACTACACAATCACATGATGTGATTATTCCATGTCATAACTACTAGCGAGAGATTTCAGCACAGAAAAAGAGATGCATGTTCTGTAGTTTCCCACTGAGGTAAGATGAACCAAAACCACTTATTTCATGGTTATCACTGGGGCTGCAAACCAGTTAAAAAAAAAAAAAAAAAAAGAAACAAAAAGAAAAGAAACAGGAACCAGATCACAAACAACAAATTAATTCTTTCTCCAATCTCAAGCCTGGATGATGGCTCCACTGAACACAGTCCTGTTCAAGAAGAGATCATTGAATAATGCAGTTATTTTCTCAACTGTACCCTGAGGAAGCTGTGTTGGTCATCACAATGCTTGTAGATGTAATCTTCCCAGACCAATTCTCTCAAATTACCATGAAGACAACAGTTTTTATTATTATTCTTTTGTCAAGAGTTTCCAGGAATAAAACTCCCAAATGCATTAGAGCTATCACCCAAGCATCTAACAGGAGAAAGATATAGCATTTTCTTTGTGAAATGGCTCCTTCCCTTCTTTCATGGTTTTCTGAAGTGTCTGTGACTACTAGATAAAATGTATACCCAGTTCCTCTGACCTTAGCAAGAAACCACAGAAAAAACTTCTTCTGTGCCATATGCCCTAAAATCTCTCAAGTTTTTAATAATCTGGGCACACTTCCCTCTATTGAACAATTTAATCATTCCAGTCTGCATTGTGTAATGGTATCTGCAACATCTGCACATTGTGTGGAAGAGGAGAGGATGATCTCACACACTGTTGGAAGACAATGGGGTTGTCTGTTTTAGACAGGAGTAAGTGTCATTGAGATTTGTGTCTCTGTAGGTGACTACAAGGTCTGGGTCTTGAGTAGAAGCCAGAGCCAAGGAACCCTTGAGGAAGTGCTCTTGTTGTTCAAGCTTAAACATCCAGTCAGCAAAACCAGGCCAACCTGCCAGTCACAGGCATTGCAGGATACTTCCTGTAAACACACTGTATGTAGGCTTTTACTCTTGCTTCGGGCTTCGTTTTAAGCAGAACAAGTGCCAGTGTACTGATTTCTGTTCTGGGAGTGCTATTGTAGAATATTGTGAGTGGACCATGAATGAGCACAGAAGCCACAACATGGTGAGTGAGGGGATGCTATCCTCAGATGGGGAGGATTGGATGGGGAGACCTGGGAATTGGTGTGGCAGGCCCTCGAGGTTGCTTGGTGGGAAATTTTGGCCACATTCAGTGTTCTGAAACGTACTATATGGTCCTAGCAACTCCCTATACCCAGGTGTTGGAGTATGAATATTTCACACAGTGGAAAGCATTTCATTTCCATGAGAGAGCTTTGTGTAGAAAGACATTGATAGTCAGCATCAGAGTTCTTTTGGTACATAGGAAGGCAAGTAGCCAAACTTGGAGAGGCCTAATTTCTCCAGTGTCTTCTACAAATTCTGCAGTAAACATTTAATGTGTAGGTACAAGATTCATGTTTAGTTATTTGTGTATATCCAGTAAAAGGCATTTTCTTTATTTCAGTACATACTTATATTTATTTATTTTTGATTTTTTGATATAGCTTTTTTCTTTGATTTTTACATATTTATTATTTTTTTCTTATTTTACATATTGATCACAGTTCCCAGTCCCTCCTTCCCATGCCTCCCAATTTGGCTCCAGTCCCATGTCCCATTCCTGTTTCCACTCCACAGGTAGGGTGTTGCCTTCCAGGAGGAGTCAAAAATCTGTCAAGTCATTTGCAGTAGGGACTATGCCCTCCCTCCTGCCTCTAGGCTAAGTGAGTGTCTCTCCCAAAGTCCTTTCATGCTTCAGGGATACATCCTATTTCCAGGGAGACAACTTATTTCTAGGTATAGCATTGGTGCATGACAAAGTTGCTCTGTAGATCAGGCTAGTCCCAAACTCATACAGATATACATTCTTCTGTCTCCTGAGAGTGATATTATAGGCATGGGACACTGAAAATGTCCATACATGGCATTCTTGTGTTGGATTGCACTCCACTACTAAACTGTGATGTGGAAGAGTACAATTGTACATATAAAAGACTTACCTATTCGTACAGAGAGTGAGACCCATAAAATATGATTTAGCTGAGGGAGTGCTGCCTATAAAATAGCCCAAAGATGAGTAGTGTACTAATAAGGCATGTTAGGATTAGGATGCTAAAATATACATTTGATCTCTAGGATTGTCCAGGATTTGACTCCAAACTATGACAAAGTAGAAACCCCACATTCACAAAGAGCCCAGGGCCCATCTCTTTTTGACAAAACAACACTTTTAGAAGCTACTCATGGGACATTGCTTGGTCACAGTGAACATTAGGGCCTGTTGTGCCAGAAAGTGCCAGTTTTCTAGAGAAATTCATAGATGGGCAAGATAAACCCAAGTGACAACTGTTTGAAAGGGAAAACTCTTTTGTTTTGAGGGTTGGACTGAGCAAGCAATACTTTAAGTTTAGGTCCTCCATCATGGAGATGGATCAATACTACTTCTCAAAACTAGAAACTTGATTGGCAGAAACAGTAACAACCAGGGGGATTTGCCTTAGGACTTTTCCATCATGCCCTGAGATATGCAGAATAAAATAGAGCTCCTCCTATAAAACAAGGAAGATGCTTATGAGGGAATGCAATAGTGTGTGGCCAGGGCCTTTGTGTAGGTGTCATTTCAGATCCTGCGAACACAGATCTTACTCCTGCTGCCTTTCTAGTGTTCTCCCATTTCCTTCCATTTCCTCCTGGAAGTAGTAAAGAGGTAGCAATTCTTCATAAGAAGTTTACATAGAATAAGACCTAAGTTAAGCAAGACCTCTCTTCCCCAGGTTTTATCTTCACTTTGTTCTGCCTTTGCTATCTTCCTCATCTTCTGGCACATCTGTGTCCGAAACTGTCATTCAAGTGTGACCTGCTGTTGCATGTCACTGGTGTACTGTGAAATCATTATGGTACTATCTTTTCTGTTGAAGTCTTTCATGGCCTTACTGGCCCGACTTGCAGTTTCCTGACCCTATTTAAATTCTTCAAATTATCAGCTGGCATATGACCTTGGAAGAACTTAAAAGTGGCAGCAAATGTGGAATGCAAAATATGTTTTAGGAGCCAGACAGTGATGATGAATTCCTTTAATCCCAGCCCTCAGAGGGCACATGCAGGCAAATTTCTGTGTGTTTGAGACTAGTGTGCTCTATAGAGCTAGCCCCACTACAACAAAGGCTATAGCACAGGGAAACTGAGAAACCCTGTCTCAAAAAAAATTATCTGTTATAGGCTTTCTCCTCTTTGAACATTAGTGAAAGATGGTTGCATGCAATCATTACAGAGATTTTTTTCTCATCTTTGTTTTTTTTTTTTTAACCTCTTTAGTTAATGGAGATATTTCTCACTGGAAAGGCAATGTCTAGAACTGCTTTACTCCTAGCATTTTAGAATTAATTTTCTGAGACATCCTCTCTCATTGACAATGGTTGCTTTGATCCCAGTATGTTGCTTTCCAGTGCAATGTATTCTTTCATCTTAAACACACCTCATTAAATTAAGCGACTGTTTACCCTCAGAAGGTGGAAGGATTGCTTTTTTTTTAACACCTAATTTAAGGACACTAATTAGTTTTAAGGAGATATTTAATAAATGGAACTCATTAATCTGTAACACTGCACATTGATTTAAAATATAATCCACCTCTACATCACAAGTGATCTCAATGACAACAAGATAAACAAGTATGACCCTAGTGTTTTAAAACTCTCCATATGTGTCATGAAGTTGACTGTCCATTGTACTCACAGCAAAAAGATTTGTATGTGGAGCATGGATGCTGCCTTCAGGCCAGAATAGAGAGAATAGTTTATTGCATGCACTGCAAGGAGAAACAGGGTGTATTTCAGTTGCTGTATCCGTCATAAAAAAAAATGGCCGTGATTGCTGCATTGTGATGGTTTGAATGTGATTGCACCTATAATCTCATAGGGAATGGCAGTAATAGAAGGAGGAGCTTTGTTGCAGTGACTGTGGCATTTTGAGAAGAAGAAGAAGAGTATCACTGGTCATGGGGTTTGGGGTTTCCTATGTTTTGGATATGGGCAAGTATATATGATGTCTTACTGAGGCCTGCATATCAAGATGTAGCCAGCACCATATTCTTCTTCAAATCATGCTCCCTTCTATGATGAAAATGAATTCAATTTCTGACACTGTGAGCCAATCCAATTACGTGTTTTCTTTATAAAATTTGTGGGGGATCTCTTTCTTGCAAGTAGAGTGATGCATATTTCATCCCTGATTGTCACTGTCGAGACTAGGGTTGGAATCCCTGACTAGGAGAGTTTTATCAAGGAGGCAGAGACAGGTTGATCTCTGTGAGTTCAGGACCAGGCTGTTCTAAAAGAGCTAGTTCCAAACCACTATAAAAGTCACAGAGAAACCCTGTCTTGAAAAACAACAATAAAAATTGTTGTGGTGGTCTTAGAACTTATACACAACAACAAAAGTCCTAACTAATATAGATTCAGTGATTTTCTTCTTTAAATACTCAGGGTGTATTGAATCATGTCATGTGAATGAAGACAGACCTGATTTTTGGGATAAAATTTGGAAATTATATTGAGCTGGGTGTAGCCGATGGTGTGATGTAGTTGAGATTTGCATTGATCACAGCTACTCCTGCCTTTGCTACCTAGTGCTGGAAAGAAACTCCTACAATTCCTTTAGGAAAAGGCTTTGAGTGTTCATTAAGAAGGAAATAATGGTTACTTACTGACTGTTTTCCAATTACCCTGGCTGGTATTGGGAATGCAAATGACAACAAGAATATGCAAGAATTGAGTTCATTTAAGAACTTTGAAGCTGGTGTAGGCACAGTGCAGAAAGAGGTGGGAGAAGGAAGGAACAAGTGAAATTTTTGCATTCCTTTGGTGGAAATATCAGTGTTGAGCCTATAATAAATTGTAGATGGTTTACACATGTCTGACTCACCATTTCTTGGTGTCCATAGACAAGGTCAATCAAAAATCTTGATAAAGTACTGATGTGAGAATGAAACCAAAGTGCTTTTGTATAGAAGATACAATGAAATCCACAGCCCTATAGAATGGTCAGTGTGTAAGCTTCAGAGCCTAGCTGTCATTTCTGCAGGGACAGGAAGGGAACCTGTGCCCTGTGCTGACCTGGGCAATGGCCCTTTGCCTATTATCCTCCCAGAGTGTAGGGTCCCTTGGGTGAATGAAATCTCTGTGTCCACACTGGGCTGTGGTGGCACACAACTTTTACTCAAGCACTTGAGAGGCAAGAAGCTCTATGTGAGTTTGAGGCCAGTATGATTTTCAAAGAGAGTTTTAGGGTAGGTCCCAAACATAAAGAGACACCCACCCAAACATAAAGAGACACTCTTCCTTGAAAACCAAAAGAAAAAACAAAGGAAAACACAAAACAAAACAAACAAACCAAAAGGAAACAAATATTGGTGTTCAATATGAATGACAAGGTTTCTTTTGGTATGTGTTGGGAACATCCAAGGGAAAAACAGTGAGTTTGATTATGGAATTTAACAATATTGCATTTCACATTCAGATTTGTCTTTATGTGTCACACACAGTTTATAAACCAGTGGAAATTGGTCATTAGAATCATCTTTCAGCAATACATGTTCACAGCTCTTTTAATTTTACACACTCACTAGCTATCATAACATGTTTCAGGAAAGTTGAGTTCCTAAGAAAAAAGGAATTTCTTATCTGCTCTTTTCTCAAGTGTGCTTGGTGTTTAGTGGGTGGACAGGGCAGTTTCCACATACCGTGGCATTATACATGTGGTCAGAAGCAGAAATTAAATCATTCTTCTGTATTAATTTTTGTGTGGGCATAATGGGGCTGGTTTTGCCTTAAACCACAAAGAGCCATTAGAGTTTGCAGAATCATAGAAAGATATTACCCCCATTTTAGAGAGCGCTCTAAACCATGAGGCATCTCTGTTGGGAAAAATGTCAGTACCTGGAGGGTCAGAAGCAAAAGGGAGTGAATATTCTTCTGAATCAATTTTGAGGGAGTTGTGAATTCTTTTTATTTAAGATCTAAACAACTAGCATGATTGGTAGCTGGGTAACAATGGTCAAGATCTCGGTTTCCCTGGCTGAGTTTCCTCTGATGTTTTGATAAAAAGTTGATTATATTTTCCAGCTTTTGTTCTTGTCTTTGTCTCTACATCTCCCCTTTATCCTTTTCCCAATATTGTATACCTTCTTGATCACCATACATTGGTTGTAAATATAAAGATCACAGTATGTCAAAGTATGACCTGAATGTTTCCGGGATTTATTCCATGTCCATTTTTATGTCCCCCTTTTCATTTCTGATTTTGTGAATTTGCATGTCCTCTCTCTGATTTTTTCATTACATTGGATAAAGTTTTGTCTATCTTGTTGATTTTCTTGAAAAACCAACCCTTTATTATATTGATTTTTTGCATTATTTCCATGGTTTCTGTTGTATTGTTTTCAGCCCTCAAATTTATTACTTTCTGGTGTCTACTCCTCCAGGGTGAGTTTGCTTCTCTCTGTTCTAAGGTTTTCAGTTGTGCTGTTAATTCTCTATTGTGACTATCCTCTGTTTATGTTCATATGGGCACATAGTGCAATGAACTTCTCTGGTACCACTGCTTTCAAGGTGTCCCATTAGTTTGGGTATGTTGTATCCTCATTCTTGTTGAATTTAAGGATGTCCTTAATTTCTTTATTTCTTCTTTGATGCAGGTATGGTGCAATTGAACATTGTTCAGTTTCCATGAGTTTGTAGGGTTTCTGCGATTTGTGTTGTTGTTGTAATCCAATTTCTAAAGCATGCTGGTCATATAAGATACAGGGGACTATTCCAATTCTCTTGTATCTGTTGAGGTTTGTTATTGCCACCTACTATTTGGTCAATTTTAGAGAAGGTTTCATGTGGAGCAGAGAAGAAGTTATATTCTTTTCTGTTTGGATGGAACATTCTATAGATGTCTGTTAAACCCAACTGAGATGAAAATTGTGTTAATTCTTTTGTTACTTTGTTAAGTTTGTGACTGTTTGTCCTGTCTAGTGGTGACAGTGGTGTGTTGAAGTCTCCCAATATATGTGAGTGAGGTTTTATGTGAGGTTTGAGTTTTAGTAGCGTTTCTTTTATGAATGTGGTTGCCTTTGTATTTGGATCATAGTAGTTCAGAATTGAGACTTTGTATTGATGGATTTCTCCTGTGATGGATATGGAATGACTGTTTTCATCTCTTTTGATTAATTTTGGTTGGAAGTCTAAGTTGTTAGATTTTAGGATAGCCACACCTGCTTGCTTCTTTGGTCCATTTGATTGGAAGACCTTTTCTTAGCCTGAGGTAATGTCTATCTTTGAAGCTTAGATGTATTTCTTGTATGCAGGAGTGAGATGGATTCTGTCTTCATATCCACTCTGCTAGCCTGTGTCTGTTTGCAAGAAAGTTAAGGCCACTAATGTTGAGGGAGGGTAAGGACTGTGGATTGTCAATGCTTGTTTGTTTTAGATTTGTTTTGGCAGTGGTATTGTGAATTTATTAGTCCTGCTTTACCCTTGATTTGTGGTAAAGTGGATTATCTTTTGCCTACATCTTTGTGAGCATAGTTAACTTCCTTGGGTTGGAGTTTTCCTTCCAAATCTTTTTGTATGGCTGGATTTGTAGATACATATTGTGAAAATATGGCTTTGTCATTAAATCTATTGTTTTCTTCATCTATACTGATTGAGAGCTTTGCTGAGTATAGTAGCCTGGGCTGGCATCCATGGACTTTTTATACTTGTAGAACAACTGTCCAGGACCTTCTCACTTTGTGGCTTTCCATGGAGTAGTCAGGTGTAATTTTCATAGGTCTGTCTTTATATGTTACCTTCAATTTTTCCTTTGCTGCTCTTAATGTAATTTCTTTATTTGTATGTTAGATGTTTTGATTATTATATGTCGAGGAGTCCTTTTTGGTGTTTGGTATGCTCAGTGTACTTTCATGGGCATGTCCTTCTTCAGATTGGGAAAGTTTTACTCAATGATTTTGTTGAATATGTTTTAGGAACCTTTGAGTTGAGCTTCTTCACCTTCCTCTATGCCTATTATTCTTTGGATTGGCCTTTTCACAGTGTCCCATATTTCCTGGATGTTTTTTGTTTAGGATTTGTTGGATTTATGATGTTCTTTGGTCGGTGAATTTATTTCCTCTACTTTATCTTCTGTGCCTGAGATTCTCTCTTCCATCTCTTGAATTCTGTTGGTTATGCTTGCATCTGTAGTTCCTGATCATTTGCCCAGTTTTTCAATTCCCAGCATTCCTTCGGTTTACATTTTATTGTCTCCATTTCCATTTTCAAGTCTTGAAACATTTCCTTCACTTGCTTAATTTTGTTTTCTGGCTTTCTGTACTCTCTTCAAGAAATTTGTTCAGTTTTTTCAATTCTTTGTTTTTTCTTCCATTTCTTTAAGGTATTTTATCACATCTTCCTGTTTTATGGCAATAATTTTTAATTCGTTCTCTTCTACTTCATCTGCTTTGTTTTTTTTTCTGGTCCATTTGGTGTAGATTCCGTAGATTCTGGTTCTGTTATTCTTGTCATTCTGTTGTTAGGTGTTTCATTGTATGGCCACCTTCCCAAAGCTTCTTCCCTGGTGTATTTTGGTAGGTCAGAAGTTTGATATCTGTAGCTCTTGGTGCTCCAAGCACCCTGGGAGGTCTCTCCACAGTCAGGGCCCAGAAATGGGGCTATAAGTTCAGATTCCAGCAGAAGACTGGCGATGCAAGTCAAAGATTTCGAAGGCTGAGACTCAGGATGTTCCTTAAGCTGATAGGCAGATCTAGCCTGGGCCTGGCACTTTCCAGCTGAGGCCTGTTTGGCATAGCCCCTACAATGGTGGTCAAGGATCCACCCTGCAGGAACTACTAAGAAAGAAAACTACATACCAATATCCCTGATGAACATCGATGCAAAAATACTCAATAAAATAATGGCAAACCGAATTCAAAAATACATCAGAGAAATCATCCACCATGACCAAGTAGGCTTCATTCCTGGATTGCAGGGATGGTTTAACATACGAAAATCTATCAACATGATCCACCATATAAACAAACTGAAAAAGAAAAACCATATGATTATCTCCCTAGATGCGGAAAAAGCCTTCGATAAAATTCAACACCCTTTCATGATAAAGGTATTAGAGAGGTCAGGGATGACAGGAACATACCTAAACACAATAAGAGCAATATACAGCAAACCAACTGCCAACATCAAACTGAATGGAGAGAAACTTAAGCCAATTCCTCTAAAATCAGGAATAAGACAAGCCTGTCCTCTCTCTCCATATCTCTTCAATATCGTACTAGAAGTTCTAGCTAATGCTATAAGACAACAAAATGAGATCAAGGGCATCCAAATTGGAAAATAAGAAAGAAGTCAAACTGTCTCCATTTGTAGATGATATGATAGTTTACATAAGCGACCCAATAAACTCTACCAGGGAAATCCTACAGCTGATAAACACCTTCAGCAAACTAGCAGGATACAAGATAAACTCAAAAAATCAGTAGCCCTATTTTTTTCAGATGACAAAGAGGCAGAGAAAGAAATCAGAGAAACATCACCTTTTACAATAGCCACAAGCAACATAAAGCATATTGGTGTAACGCTTACCAAACAAGTAAAAGATCTATATAATAAGAACTTTGTGACTCTAAAGAAAGAAATTAAAGAAGATACCAGAAAATGGAAAGACCTCCCAAGATCTTGGTTAGGTAGGATAAACATAGTAAAAATGGCAATCTTACCAAAAGCAATATACAGATTCAATGCAATCCCCATTAAAATCCCACCACAATTCTTCACCGACCTTGAAAGGATAATATTCAACTTTATATGGAAAAACAAAAGACCCAGGATAGCCAAAACAACCCTATACAATAAAAGAACTTCAGGAGGCATCACCATTCCTGACTTTAAGCTCTACTACAGAGCTATAGTTCTGAAAAAAGCCTGGTATTGGCATAAAAGTAGACAGGTAGACCAATGGAATCGAATTGAAAATCCTGATATTAATCCATGGTGCTGGCACAATTGGATGAGGGTGTGTAGAAGACTGCAGATAGACCCATGTCTGTCGCCATGCACAAAACTCAAGTCCAAATGGATCAAAGACCTCAACATCAATCCAGCCAGCCACATTGAACCTCTTAGAAGAGAAAGTAGGAGGTACCCTTGAACAAATTGGTATAGGAGACCGCTTCTTGAACATAACTCCAGGGGCACAGACACTGAAAGAAACAATTAATAAATGGAACCTCTTCAAACTTAGAAGCTTCTGTAAGGCAAAGGACACAGTTGACAAGACCAAACGGCAGCCCACTGACTGGGAAAAGATTTTCACTAATCCTATATCCGACAAAGGGCTGATCTCCAAAATATACAAAGAACTCAAGAAACTAGTCAACAAAACACCAAATAACCCTATTAAAAAATGGGGTACAGAACTGAAGAAAGAATCCTCAATGGAGGAAATCAAAAAGGCTGAAAGACACTTAAGAAAATGCTCCACATCCTTAGCTATCAGGGAAATGCAAATCAAAACAACTTTGAGATACCATCTTACCCCTGCCAGAATGGCTAAAATTAGAAACACCAGTGATGACTTATGTTGGAGAGGATGTGGAGAAAGTGGAACATTCCTCCACTGCTGGTGGGAGTGCAAACTCATACAGCCATTTTGCAGATCAGTATGGCGGTTCCTCAGGAAAATGGGAATTAGTTTACCACAGGACCCGGCAATCCCCCTCTTAGGCATATACCCAAAGGATTCACATCAATGCAACAAAGACATCTATTCAACTGTGTTCGTAGCAGCACTATTTGTAATAGCAAGAACCTGGAAGAAACCTAGATGCCCTTCAATTGAAGAATGGTTAATGAAGATGTGGCACATCTATGGAATACTACTCTGCAGAAAAAATTAATGGTATCTTGAAATTCGCAGGCAAGTGGATGGCACTTGAAGAAACCATCCTGAATGAGGTAACCCAGTCACAAAAAGAGAAACACAGTATGTACTCACTCATATATTGATTTTAGAACTAGATCAAATGATCACCAGCCTATAATTCACATCACCAGAGGAACTAGGATTCAAGTTGTATTCTAAGAGATTCATATAAAGTCCCTCACAGAACTGGGAAGGGACAAGTCCCCCAGACCTCAGGTAAAGTGGGGGAAGACAGCTAATGGAGAGAGAAGTAGGAGAAAATGAGAGGGAGGAGAGGAAGGCATGTGCGACCAGGAGGATTGAGCCTGGTTAGGAATGGAAAAAATAGGAAAGAGAGAGAGAGAGACAGAGACAGAGAGAGAGAACATAAAAGAGGGAGCCAATATTGGTTTGAAGATAAAGTTGAACACAAAGAAAGGTCGAGGGAACTACAAGACTGCTCCCAACTAACAATCTCAGCTTCCGTGGAAAGGCTATCATAAATGCCCTTCCCGGAGAGTGAGATCAACAACTAACTTCTCCATGGAGCCCTCAACTAATGACTGTTGAAAATAGGAGCAAACACCCATACATAAACACTGAGCCGAACTAGAACCCAGAAGCAGATGGAGAGGACAAGACCTTGTGGTAGAAGTACATAGAGACAGCTTACCTGAACAAGGAGGAGCTAAGGGCCACTAGACTGATAGCTGGGAAGCCAACAGGGGAATGACTCGGACCCCCCTGAATGTGGGTCTCAGCCAGAAGGTCTGAGCAGTCTAAGATACCTCAGACAGTGGAGCCAGGATGTATCCCTGGTGCACAAAAGGACTTTGCAAACATATCCCCCATGGAGGGATAACTGCCTTATTCTAGAGATAGGAGAGAAGCCCTAGTCCCTACTTCACAGGACCTGTCAGATCTACATGACCCCAACTGGATGGCATTCCCCTACATATGGTATTGTGGTGGGTGGTTGGGAGGGGAGGGTGTTTAGAGTGCATGGGAGAGGGCCAAGAAGGCAAAAGGGAGGGAAGGAGGGAGGGAGGTCTTGGGGGGAGGGAGGGAGGGAGAGGGAACTGGGATCGACATGTAAACTAATAAATTAAAAAAAAAAAAAAAAAAAAAAAAAAAACGCTTTGACTCCAAAATTTAAGTTGAAGGACAAGTTACTGGGGAAAAGGATATCTATTTTTGTTTCCACAGAAAATGAAAAGATGTGGATTCCTTACAGACTAATGTGGTTTGATCACACCAGACCGCCTGAAACAGAGTACAAGCTGATCCTACATTCAAAACATCTGGACAAACAGCCCTACAGACTACAGCTGGGTTATCTGAATCTTCTTCGAATGCCCCAAGATAGCGCCCCAAGTAGTTTGGAAAGAAAGAGGCCCAAATTCCCAAATATTGCATATAAATGTTTATTTTCATTTAATTGGACTTTGTTATATAAAATTAAATAAGTAAAAAAATAAAAAAAAAAACTCAACAAATATCAAGGAACCATCACGCTAGGTTAGGAAGTGTCATAGGGATAAAACCAATTTCAATATCTAGGGGAACTAGTTTAAATTTGTAAGTTTCATGATAGAGAGAATAGGTCCCAAATTGTCTTCTGTTTTGAATAAACATACACACACACACACACACACACACACACACACACACACACAGGAAAGATGTAGACATGGGCAGAGCATTTTCTGAATGATCTATGCATCTCCTAGAGTACGAGGGATGCTGGATGATTGAGTGCAGAAGGTTGCACGGTGCCAACAGAGAAGTACATGGACTTCACCAAGGCCGGCATGGTGGTCTGGGTGTTGAGTACCTGCTCTTCCTCCTCATCTTCACATCGGTTGTGATCTACCATGAGAAGAAGGAGTGGGACTAGCAGGTCCGCACCATCACCGAGACCTGGCAAAAGGATGACGACTCAGAACATGGAAGAACATCTCTCTCTCAGCTGTGCTGGTGATGCCCCTGCTGCAGCCATCTTTTCAGCTGTTATCAACATTGTGGCTACTATTGCTATGCCAGGATTGGGCCCATTATCTCTCGTCCTGCCGCACCACAACAGAGATTCAGGCACTTGTGATGATGTCAGGCCAACAGAATTCATCAGGCAAGACAGTATGATTATCTGAGAGATTAACCGAAGGCATTTTAAAAGTGCGTGATGACAGCATCCATTTTCATATCTGTCAAGTCTGCCCAGGAATTGATGATACACAAAAAGGTCAACTGCTTACTTATTTAAAGATGTAATTATTAAATTCTTTCTTCATATAATCTGTGATCCCTGAAGTTTGGTGACACATTGTGTCACCCTCAAGTGTGACAGACGATCTAACTATCTCATTATTTCATTATTCAAATCTGTCTTATTCTACTCCAGGAAGAGTAGAGTCTGTGATCCACCTTGTTGGTGTTAAATTGTATCTTGTGAATTCATTCTTCCTTCCTTCCTTCCTTTCTTACTTACTTAATTCCTTTATTTAAATCTAGGTTGATAGCATTTTGTTATCTCTCTAGGGGTAAATTATGAGAAACTATCTCTTCATTCATTTTTTTGTTCAAATCAATGATTAAGAACTCAATGTCTCTTCAGTATTGAGCAGTCATTTAGGATTCACGCATAAAACACCATCCACTTGTTTAATGTTTATTCATTTAATTATGAAAATCTGTCATTATGTATTCAGTGATCACTGGAGATTTGAGCCTCCATTGGGGAGACCGTTGTACCAGACAGTCACATCATCTAATAGTACACTTAGTTCTTTAACTGTTAAACTAGGAAATTAATTAATAAATCATCATTTAAATTACGTATTTAAAATACAGGTAATGTTATGGACCATAAGTCCCTTTTGGAGTCAGATTTTGGTAGTTGATGATGTAATATCATCTCATTACTTCACCATTTAGCTATGTAAATAGATTATTACATCAGCGATAGGTTTAGGACTTAGGTGGTATCTCATCAGTGTTAATATAAAAGGCCCACTAATTAATTATAAATTTAATTTTCTAAATTCCTCATTATTCCAGGAAGAGATCAGTCTGACTACTCCATGTGAGATGTAAGTGTGCACCACTATGACATCATTCAATCATTTTTCATTATATATTCATTATTTAAATCGATGAAGATGATGTTTTTCTTGACTGGAGTCGGGCCATTCCTCCATGGGCGTCAATCACGTGGCATTATTTAATTATCTAAGTACTACTTCCTTGGCAATCACTGGAGTTGGGTTCCATCTTATGAAAGTTAAGTATGGAGGAATATCCAATTATTAACTCATTTTATTGCATAAGTAATGATGGTGTCATCTGTCATTTGGCTTCTGTGGGATTGACACAGCAGGAGATCGGTACCAGAAGCAGTGCCCAGAGAATGGGGGACACTGCCTCATAGGGTGATTACTGATTACGTAATATTAGATTTTTAACAATTGAATGATTACACGATTTTAAAAAACTATACTGTTTGTCATCTTCGGTTTCTGAGATGTTGCAACAGAAATGACCCATGAAGGACACAGTCACCACCGATTTTAAAAATAGAATAACTGAATAATCTCCTGATCAGGGAATCTCATCTAATGAACTCTGTCGGACTGACAACATGACACACCACCAACAATAAATCTCTCTAAAGAACCTTATTAGAAAGCGGGGTACAGGACTTAATAGAGAACAGTCAATTGAGGAATCCAAAATGACTGAAAGGAACATAAGACACTGTTCCAAATCCGTAATCATCAGCCTAATGCAAATCTAAACCACTCTGAGAAACCATGGGATCAAGCTGCTCTAAAGGTAAGAGAATGAAGAGGGATTATTTTATTTTCAAAAAAGAGAAAAAGTTTATGGTAGAGGCGATTAATTGTATTGTATCCATTCTAGGAATTAGAAAATTGAAGCATTGAAGGAAGGTTTAAAATACTCATCATTGTACTTGAATGGCATTATGATGCTTTCGTTTTCATTCTTATGTCTCTATAGGCATGTTGTAGCTTGAGAGACGGGTAAATATGTAGAACCCAAAAGAAAGAGCCCTGCGTTGTTTTTGTGAGAAACTCAGTGATGCTTTAAGGTTATTTCATCTTTAGGTATGCTCCTTTTAGCATGTGGGAGGGGCACTAGAATGTGACAGAATGTTGGTTCATAAATGTTTCCTGGCAACCATGCTTTCATTCTGTATCGTGGTATCATGGGCCAAGTACCAGAGAGCAGCTACGAGTAAGTGTTATACTGGGACATTATAATCTCCAAAGATAACTATCTCCTAAAATTTTCAAAGACAGCATTTAGTTCCCCTAACCAAGTCAAAGCCAAATCTCTGGCAGTTTCCCTACAGCTTTTACTAGTCACCAAATTCTAGATTACCTAATTATCAGAGAACATTCAATTTCTTCTGTTTATGAATTCTCTCTCACCTAAGAATTAATACCATGGAAACAAAGATAATAAGACTCACAATTATTCATCAAAAGGTGAGTTTGTCATTGTTAACTTCCTTCAGGATGGTGATAATCCATTTGTTAGAGTAGACTTAGGGATTATTGGATTGCAGTCCATCTCTTTTGAGGCAGCCGTCCGACATGAAATATGTAGGATCTTCTAAAAACCCTGCATACACAATGGCATTTCAGCATTTAAACATTTTACGACTCTGCTCTCAGTTAAATAAGGGATGAACCTTGGAGTTTCCTACAATCATGTAGGAGTCAGTGAGAGTCAATTGTGTCGAGTATGGCAGACGATTTCATCATCTGATTATGTTGTTATTTGATTATTAAAATAGGACATTAGATAATCCATGATAAGTGGATTCCAAGATGTGGGAAGCAATTGTTATGGACCATCTAAATATCAATTTTGTAGTTAAAATATTTAAATTAATCAGGACAGCATCGTTCAAGAGCCTGGTTTGGAGCCACCTTAGGGAAGTGGATGATGTTACATGAACTCATTGTTTGATTATTTTACTATATAAAACAATGATTATATCATCCATGACACCTGGAATCTGGTGCCACAGATCATCTAATTACATAATTAAAGTATTTAAATTGACAGTCTGTGTTAATACCCAAGATAATGTAAATATGTATAAATTTTTGTAAACCATAAATCCTCCTTTCCATGAAGAGACCTGTAAAGCTCCCTCCTGGGGAGATAATGTGCAATATCATCACATTTTATGATTCATTTTTTCAATTGATGATGATGACATCCTTCATGCCTGGATTCTGACCATGTTTCCCTGCCAGTAAAATGCTATCACCTATTTATTGTGACAGTTAGCTATTACTGACTTATTAAATTCTTTAAATTATGTAAACGACCGACAATGACATCACCATTTACGGTTAGGGTGCAAATATCTGTCAGGGACAAGGTTAGGAAAGATGTAGACATGGGCAGAGCATTTTCTGAATGATCTATGCATCTTCCAGATGGATGCTGGATGATTGAGTCCTGAAAGTTGCACGGTGCCCTGTGAGAAGTACAAGGACTTCACCAAGGCCAGCACGGTGGTCTGGCTGTTGACTACCTGTTCTTCCTCCACATCTTTACATCGGATGCGATCTACCATGAGACGAAGTAGTGGCACTAGGAGGTCGGCACCATCACCGAGACCTAGCAAAAGGATGACGGCCCAGAACCCGGAAGAACATCTCTCTCTCTCAGTTATGCTGGTAATGCTCCAGCTGCAGCCATCTTTTTAGCTGATAGCAACATCTTGGTTGCTACTTCTAAGCCAGGAATGGGCCCATTATCTCAGATCCTGCAGCACCACAACAGAGATTCAGGTGATGCTGATGATTGTAGGTCAACAGAATTCATCAGGCAAGACAGTATGATTACCTGACGATTAACTTATGGAATTTAAAAAATCCTTGATGACAGCATACATTTCCATATTTGTCAAGTCTGCCCAGGAATTGAAGATACAAAAAAAAGGTCAACGACTTACATATTTAAAGATGTAATTATTAAATTATTTCATTATATAATCTGTGATCCCTGAACTTGGTGTCACCTTGTGAGACTCATGTGAGACAGACGATCTAAATATCTGATTATTTCATCATACAAATCTGTCTTTTTCTACTCCAAGAAGAGTGGAGTCTGGATCCACCATGTTGGTTTTAAATTGTCTCTTGTGATTTCTTTCTTTCTTTCTTTCTTTCTTTCTTTCTTTCTTTCTTTCTTTCTATAAATCAATGTTGATATCGATTTGTTATCTCTCTAGGGATTAATTATGAGAAATTATCTCTTCATTCATTCATTTTTTGTTCATATCTATGATTAAGAACTCAATGACCCCCCAGTATTTAGCAATCATTTAGGCTTCACACATAAAACACCATTCACTGGTTTAAGTTTTATTCATTTAATTATGAAAATCTGTCATTATGTATTCAGTGATCACTGGAGTTTTGAGCCTCCTTATGGTAGTCCATCGTGCCAGACCATCACATCATCGAATACTACACTTACGTTCTTAACAGTTAAGCTAGGAAATTAAATGATAATTCATCACTTAATTAATGAATTTAATATACAAGTAATGTTATGAACCATAAGTCCCTTTTGGAGTCAGATTTTTGGAGTTGATGTAACATCATCTCATTACTTCATTTGGCTATATAAAGAGATCTTTACATCAGCGGTATGTGTAGGACATTGGTGCCATTTCGTCAGTGTTAATGTAAAATGCCTACTAATTTATTATCAATTACTTTATTATCAATTTATTTTATTATCTATTTAATTTTGGCCCTGGACCTGGCCCTTGCCCTGGCCCTGGCCCTGGCTGTTCTGGACCAATGCAAATCTAAAAAATGCCGAGAAACCATGGAATCAATAACCCTTAAAGGGCAGAGAATGATGAGTGATTATTTTGTTTTCAAAAAAGAGAAAAGGTTTATGGTAGAGGCGATTAATTGTATTCTAGGAATTAGAAAATTGAAGCATACAAAAAAGGTTTAAAATACAAATCATTGTACTTGAATGGCATTATGATGCTTTTATTTTCTTACTTATGTCACTATAGGCATGTTGTAGCTTGAGAGACGGGTAAATATGTAGAACCCAAAAGAAAGAGCCCTGATTTGTTTTTGTGAGAAACTCAGTGAGGCTGTAAGGTTATTTCATCTTTAGGTATGCTTCTTCTAGCACGTGGGAGTGGCACTAGAATGTGACAGAATGTTGGTTTTAAATGTTTCCTGGCAACCCTGCTTGCATTCTCTATTCTGTTATCATGGGCCAAGTACCAGAGAGCAGCTACGAGTAAATGTTATACTGGGACATTATAATCTCCAAAGATAACTATCTCCTAATATTTTCAAAGACAGCATTTAGTTCCCCTAACCAAGTCAAAGCCAAATCTCTGGCAGTTTGCCTACAGCCTTTACTCGTCACCAAATTCTAGAATACCTAATTGTCATAGAACATTCAATTTCTTCTGTATATGAATTCTCTCTCTCCTAAGAATTAATAAGATGGAAACAAAGATAATAAGCTTCACATTTATTCATCAAAAGGTGAGTTTGTCATTGTTAACTTCCTTCAGGATGGTGATAATCCATTTGTTAGAGTAGACTTAGGGATTATTGGATTGCAGTCCATCTCTTTTGAGGCAGCCGTCCAACATGAAATATGTAGGATCTTTTCAAAACCCTGCATACACAATGACATTTCAACATTTAAACATTTCACGACTCTGCTCTCCAACTAAATAAGGGATGAAGCTGGGAGTTTCCCACAATCATGTGGGAGTCAGTGATAGTCAATTGTGTCGAGTATGGCAGACGATTTCATCATCTGATTAGGTTGTTATTTGATTATTAAAATAGGACATTAGATAATCCATGATAAGTGGATTCTACGATGTGGGAAACAAATATTATGGACCATCTAAATATCAATTTTGTAGTTAAAATATGTAAATTAATCACGACAGCATCATTCAAGAGCCTGGTTTGGAGCCACTTTAGGGAAGTGGATGATGTTACATGAACTCATTTTTTGATTATTTTACTATATAAAACAATGATTATTTCATCCATGACACCTGGAATCTGGTGCCACAGATCATCGAATTATATAATTAAAGTATTTAAATTGACAGTCTGTGTTAATACCCAAGATAATGTAAATATGTATAAAATTATGTAAAGCAAAATTCCTCCATTCCATGAAGAGACCTGTAAAGCTTCCTCTTTTGGAAAGAAAGAAAGAAAGAATAAAAAAAGAAAGAAAGAAGGAATTCACAAGATACAATTTAACACCAACAAGGGGGATCCAGACTCCACTCTTCCTGGAGTATACAAAAGACAGATGTGAATAATGAAATAATCAGATAGTTAGATGGTCTGTCACACTTAAGTCACCCAAGGTGGCATCAAACTTCAGGGATCACAGATTATATAATGAAAGTATTTAATAATTACATCTTTAAATATGGAAGCCATTGTCCTCTTTTGTATCATCAGTTCCTGGGCAGAAGTGACAGATATGGAAATGTATGCTGTCATCAAGGATTTTTAACATGCCATCAGTTAATCATCAGATAATCATACTGCCTTGTGTGATGAATACTGTTGGCCTGAAATCATCACAAGCGTCTGAATGTCTGTTGTGGTGCAGCAGGACGTGAGATAACAGGCTGAATCCTGGCGTAGCAGTAGTAGCACAATGTTGATAACAGCTGAAATGATGGCTGCAGCAGGGCATTACCAGCATAGCTGAGAGAGAGATGTTCTTCCGTGTTCTGAGTCGTCATCGTTTTGCCAGGTCTCGGTGATGGTGCCGACCACCTAGTGCCACTACTTCTTCTCATGGTAGATCACAACCGATGTGAAGATGTGGAGGAACAGCAGGTAGTCAACACCCAGACAACCTTGCCCGCATTGGTGAAGTCCTTGTACTTCTCGGTTGGCACCGTGCAACCTCCTGGACTCAATCATCATGCATCCCTCGTGCTCTGGGAGATGCTTAGATCATTCAGAAAATGCGCTGCCCATGTCTACAAATTTCCTAACCTTGTCCCTGACAGATTTTTGCACCCTAACCGTAATCGGTGAATGCACTGTCTGTCGTTTACATAATTTAAAGAATAAAATAAGTCACTAATAGCTAACTGTCAAAATAAATAGGGATGTAGCATTTTACTGGCATGGAAGCATGGCCAGACTCCAGTCATGAAGGGTATCATCATCATCAATTGAGTCAATGAATCATAAAATGTGATGATATTGCACATTAACTCCACAAGAGGGAACGTTAGAGGTTTCTTCATGGAATGGAGGATTGTTGTTTACATAACTATGTACATATTTCCATTATATTGGGGATTAATACAGAATGTCTATTTAAATTCATTAATTATGTAATTAGATGATCTGTGGCACCAGATTCCAGGTGTCATGGACGATATAATCATTGTTTTATATAATAAAATAATCAAATAATGAGTACATGTAACATCCACTTCCCTAATTTGGCTCCAAACCAGGCTCATTAACGATGCTGTCATTATTAATTTAAATATTTTAACTACATAATTGATATAAAGATGGTCTATAATAATTGCCTCCCACATCGCGTCACCACAATACACTGAACATGGATTATCTAATGTCCTATTTTAATAATCAAATAACAACAAAATCAGAGGATGAAATGGTCTGCCAAACTCCACACAATTGAGTCTCAGTTGACTCCCACATTATTTTGGGAAACTCCCAGGTTCATCAGTTATTTAATCGCAGAGCAGAGTAGTAACATGTTTAAATGCTGAACTGTCATTGTGTATGCAGGGTTTTTAGAAGGTATCACATATTTAATGTTGGGCGGCTGCCTCAAAAGACATGGACTGAAATCCCATAATCACAAAGTCTACTCTAACATGGGTCAGTTCCATTGCAACCTCGCAGAAACTGATGATGCGAAACAGTACAGTTTTTTAAAATCGTGTAATCATTTGATTGTTAAAAACGTACTACTACGTAATCAGTAATCACTGTATGAGGCCGTGTCCCCCATTCTCTGGGCACTGCTTCTGGTACCGAGCTGCTGCTGTGTCAATCCCACAGCAGCCACATGAAGGATGACACCATCATTACTTACGCAATCAAGTAAGTTAATAATGGGATGGTCCTCCATACTTAACTTTCATAAGATGGAACCAAACTCCAGTGATTGTCAAGGAAGGAGTACTTAGATGATTAAATACTGCCACGTGATTAACTCCCATGGAGGAATGGCCCTACTCCAGTCCAGAAGAAAAACATCTTCATCGATTCAAATAATGAATATATAATGAAAAATGATTGAGTAATGTCATGGTGGTGCATACTTAAATCTGACATGGAGTAGTCAGACTGGTCTCTTCGTGGAATAATGATTTATTTATAAAATTAAATTGATAATTAATTAGCTGGCGTTGGATACTAACACTGACGAGATGGCACAGATATTCATAATTCAATGAATAAATAACTATTAGACGATCAATGTTCTGGCACGATGGACTCCCCTAAGGAGGCTAAAATCTTCACTGGTCACAGAATACATAATGACAGATTTTCATAATTCAATGAATAAACATTAAAATAGTGGATGGTTTTTTATGCGCGAAACCTAAAGATTGATCAATACTGAAGAGTCATTTAGTTCTTAATCATTGATTTGAACAATAAAATGAATGAATGAAGAGATAATTTCTCATAATTCACCCCTAGAGAGATAACAAAATGATATCCACATTGATTTAAATAAATAAATAATGAAATCACAAGAGACATTTTAACACCAACAAGAGAGCTCCAGACTCCACTCTTCCGGAAGTAGAAAAGACAGATTTAAATAACGAAAGGATAAGATTGTTAGATCATCTGTCACACTTGAGTCACACAAGGTGGCATCGCACTTCAGGGTTCACAGATTATATAATGAAACAATTTAATAATTACTTCTTTACATATCTAAGTCGTTGAACTTTTTCATATCATCAATTCCTGGGCAGACATGCCAGATATGAAAACGGATGCTGTCATAATGGATTTTTTATATTCCATCAGTTATTCGTCAGATAATCATACTTTCTTGCCTGGTGAATTCTGTAGGTCTGTCATCCTCACCGGTGCCTGAATCTCTGTTGAGTTGCTGCAGTACCTGAGGTAATTGGCCCATTCCTGGCATACCAGTAGTAGCCAAAATGTTGATATCAGCTGAAAAGGTGGCTGCAGCAGGGGCTTCAACAGCATAGCTGTGAGAGAGATGTTCTTCTGTGTTCTGAATCATCATCCTTTTGCCAGGTCTCGGTGATGGTGCCGATCTCCTAGTGCCACTACATCTTCTAGACGTAGACCACAACAGATGTGAAGATGTAGAGGAAGAGCAAGTAGTCAACACCAAAACCACCATGCAGACCTTAGAAAAGTTCTTTTTCTTCTAGGGGGGCACCGTGCAATATTCTGGACTCTATTCTCCAGCATTCCTAGTGGTCTGGAAGACGCATAGACATTCCGAAAATGCTCTGCCCATGTCTACAAGTTTCCTAATTTGTCGCTGACAGATATCTGCAACCTAATAATAATCGGTGTTGGCATTGTCTGTCGTTTAAGTAATTTAAAGAATTAAATAAGTCAGTGATAGCTAACTGTCCCAATAAAGAGGTGATGTACAATTTACTTGGCTGGGAAGTATGGACAGACTCCAGTCATGAAGAATGTCATCATCATCCATTGAAACCATGAATCATAAACTGTGATGATATTGCACATTAACGCCACAAGAGGGAGCTTGACGGGTCTCTTCATGGAGTGGACAATTTTTGGTTTACATAATTACACACAGATTTACATTATCTTGGGGATTAACACAGATTGTCAATTTAAATACATTGATTATGTAATTAGGTGATCTGTGGCACCAGATTCCAGGTGTCATGGACGATATAATCATTGTTATGTATAATTAAATAATCAAATAATGAGGTCATGTAACATCATCCACTTCCCTAAGGTGGCCCCAAATCAGGCTCATGAACGATGCTGTCGTGATTAATGTAAACATTTTAACTATATAATTGATATTAAGATGGTCTATGATAATTGCCTCCCACATCGTATAACCACAATCCACTGATCATGGATTATCTAATGTCCTATTTTAATAATCAAATAACAACATAATCAGAGGATGAAATGGTCTGCCATTCTCCACACAATTTTCTCTCAGTTGCCTCCCACATGATTGTGGGAAACTCCCAGGTTCATCCCTTATTTAATCGCAGAGCACAGGAGTAACATGTTTAATGCTGAACTGTCATTGCGTATGCAGGGTTTTTAGAAGACATCACATATTGAATGTTGGACGGCTGACTCAAAACAGATGGACTGAAATCTAATAATGGCTAAGTCTACTCTAACAAACGGATTATCACCTTCCTGAAGGAAGTCAACAATGTCAAACTCACGTTTTTGATGAATAATCGTAGTCTTATTATCTTTTGCTCCATAGTTTTACTTCTGAGCAGAGAGAGTATTCATGAACAGAAGACTCTGAACTGTTTCTCCACAGACTATGTTCTCTGATGATAAGGTAATCTTGAATTTGGTAACCAGGAAAAGCTGTAGGCACACTTCCAGAGGTGTGGCTCTGACTTGGTTAGGCGAATCAAATGCTTTCATGACAAGGTTTAGGAGATAGTTATCTTGGCAGACTGTAATGTCCCATGATAACACTTTCTCGAAGCTGCTCTCTCGTCCTTGGCCCATGATAACAGGATACAGAATGCAAGGAGGGTTGCCAGGCAACATTTATGAACCAACATTCTGTCACATTCTAGTGCCCCTCCCACAGGCTAAAAGGAGTATACCCACCGGTGAACTAACCCTACAGCCTCACTGAGTTTCTCACAAAAACAAAGCAGGGCTCTTTCTTTTGAGTTCTACATATGTACCCGTCTCTCAAGCTACAACATGCCTATAGTGACATAAGCATGAAAACGAAAGAATCATTGTGCCATTCAAGTACAATGATGAGAATTTTACTCTTGTTTTCAATTCTTCAATTTGCTAATTTCTAGAATGGAAACAATACAGTTAATCGCCTCTACCATAATCCTTTTCCCTTTACTGAAAATAAAATAAACTCCTCTTCATACTCTTACCATTAGAGGAGCTTGGTCCCATGGTTTCTCAGAGTTGTTTAGATTTGCATTAGGCTGAGGATTAAGGATTTTGAGCAGTGTCTTATGTTTCTTTCAGTCATTTTGGATTCCTCAATTGACTGTTCTCTATTAAGTCCTGTACCCCTCTTTCTAAGATGGTTATTTAGAGTTATTTATTGTGGGTGGTGTGTCATGTTATCAGCCCGACAGAATTCATGAGATGAGATTCCCTGATCAGGAGATTATACAGTTATTCCATTTTTAAAATCGGTGGTCACTGTGTCCTTCATGGGTCAGTTCCGTTGCAACCTCGCAGAAACTGATGATGTGAAACAGTACAGTTTTTTAAAATCGTGTAATCATTCGATTGTTAAAAACGTACTACTACGTAATCAGTAATCACTGTATGAGGCAGTGTCCCCGATTCTATGGGCATTGCTTCTGGTACCGATCTGCTGCTGTGTCAATCCCACAGCAGCCACATGACGGATGACAACATCATTACTTACGCACTCAAGTAAGTTAATAATGGGATGGGCCTCCATACTTAACTTTCATAAGATGGAACCAAACTCCAGTGATTGTCCAGGAAGGAGTACTTAGATGATTAAATACTGCCACGTGATTAACTCCCATGGAGGAATGGCCCTACTCCACTCAAGAAGAACATCATCTTCACCGATTTAAATAATGAATATATAATGAAAAATGATTGAGTAATGTCATGGTGGTGTATATTTAAATCCCACATGGAGTAGTCAGACTGGTCTCTTCCTGGAATAATGATTTATTTATAAAATTAAATTGATAATTAATTAGCTGGCCTTTGATACTATCACTGACGAGATGGCACCAAAGTCCTAAAACTATCGCTGATGTAATGACCTATGTACAGAGCTAAATGATGAAGTAATGAGATGATGTTACTTCGTCTACTCACAAAATCTGACTCCAAAAGGGACTTAGGGTCCATAACATTACCTGTATTTCAAATACGTTAATTAAGTGATGAATTATTATTTAATTTCCTAGTTTAACCGGTAAATAAGGAAGTGTACTAGTAGATGATGCGATGTTCTGGCACGATGGACTCCCCTAAGGATGCTAAAAAATTCAGTGGTTACTGAATACATAATGACAGATTTTCATAATTCAATGAATAAATATTAAACTAGTGGATGGTGTTATATGCATGAAACCTAAAGATTGACCAATACTGAAGAGTCATTGAGTTCTTCATCATAGATTTGAACAATAAAATGAATGAATGGAAAGATAATTTCTCATAATTCACCCCTAGAGAGATAACAAAATGATATCCACATTGATTTAAATAAATAAATAATGAAATCACAAGAGACATTTTAACACCAACAAGGGAGCTCCAGACTCCACTCTTCCTGGAGTAGAAAAAGATAGATTTAAATAATGAAAGCATAAGATTGTTACATCGTCTGTCACACTTGAGCCACACAAGGTGGCACCACACTTCAGGGTTCACAGATAATATAATGAAACAATTTAATAATTACATCTTTAAATATCTAAGTCGTTGAAATTTTTCGTATCATCGATTCCTGGGCAGATTTGAAAGATATGAAAACGGATGCTGTCATCACAGATTTTTTAATATTCCATCAGTTAATCGTCAGATAATCATACTTTCTTGCCTGGTGAATTCTGTTGGCCTGACATCCTCACCGGTGCCTGAATCTCTGTTGTGTTGCGGCAGGACCTGAGGTAATTGGCACATTCCTGGCATACCAGTAGTAGCCAAAATGTAGATATCAGCTGAAAAGGTGGCTGCAGCAGGGGCATCAACATCATAGCTGAGAGAGAGATGTTCTTCCGTGTTCTGAGTTGTCATCCGTTTGCCAGGTCTCGGTGATGGTGCCGACCTCCTAGTGCCACTACATCTTCTAGACGTAGACCACAACCGATGTGAAGATGTGGAGGAAGAGCAAGCAGTCAACACCCAGACCACCATGCAGACTTTGGAAAAGCTCTTGTACTTCTCGGAGGGCACCATGCAATCCTCTGGACTCTATTCTCCAGCATTCCTAGTGGTCTGGAAGACGCATAGACATTCAGAAAATGCTCTGCCCATGTCTACAAGTTTCCTAATTTGTCGCTGACAGATATCTGCAACCTAATAATAATCGGTGTTGGCATTGTCTGTCGTTTAAGTAATTTAAAGAATTAAATAAGTCAGTGATAGCTAACTGTATAAAAAAAGAGGTGATGTAGCATTTAATTGGCTGGGAAGTATGGCCAGACTCCAGTCATGAAGAATGTCATCATCATCCATTGAAACCATGAATCATAAACTGTGATGATATTGCACATTAACGCCACAGGGTCTCTTCATGGAGTGGACAATTTTTGGTTTACATAATTACACGCAGATATACATTATCTTGGGGATTAACACAGATTGTCAATTTAAATACATTGATTATGTAATTAGGTGATCTGTGGCACCAGATTCCAGGTGTCATGGACGATATAATCATTGTTTTGTATAATTAAATAATCAAATAATGAGTTCATGTAACATCATCCACTTCCCTAAGGTGGCCCCAAACCAGGCTCATGAACGATGCTGTCGTGATTAATGTAAACATTTTAACTATATAATTGATATTAAGATGGTCTATGATAATTGCCTCCCACATCGTGTAACCATAATCCACTGATCATGGATTATCTAATGTCCTATTTTAATAATCAAATAACAACATAATCAGAGGATGAAATGGTCTGCCATTCTCCACACAATTTTCTCTCAGTTGCCTGCCACATGATTGTGGGAAACTCCCAGTTTCATCCCTTATTTAATCGCAGAGCACAGGAGTAACATGTTTAAATGCTGAACTGTCATTTTGTATGAGGGTTTTTAGAAGATATCACATATTTAATGTTGGACGGCTGCCTCAAAAGAGATGGACTGAAATCTAATAATCGCTAAGTCTACTCTAACAAACGGATTATCACCTTCCTGAAGGAAGTCAACAATGTCAAACTCACCTTTTTGATGAATAATCGTAGTCTTATTATCTTTTGCTCCATAGTTTTACTTCTGAGCAGAGAGAGTATTCATAAACAGAAGACTCTGAACTGTTTCCCACAGACTATGTTCTCTGATGATTAGGTAATCTTGAATTTGGTAACCAGGAAAAGCTGTAGGCACACTTCCAGAGGTGTGGCTCTGACTTGGTTAGGCGAATCAAATGCTTTCATGACAAGGTTTAGGAGATAGTTATCTTGGCAGACTGTAATGTCCCATGATAACACTTTCTCAAAGCTGCTCTCTCGTCCTTGGCCCACGATACCAGGATACAGAATGCAAGGAGGGTTGCCAGGCAACATTTATGAACCAACATTCTGTCACATTCTAGTGCCCCTCCCACAGGCTAAGAGGAGTATACCCACCGGTGAACTAACCCTACAGCCTCACTGAGTTTCTCACAAAAACAAAGCAGGGCTCTTTCTTTTGAGTTCTACATATTTACCCGTCTCTCAAGCTACAACATGCCTATAGTGACATAAGCATGAAAACGAAAGAATCATTGTGCCATTCAAGTACAATGATGAGTATTTTACTCTTGTTTTCAATTCTTCAATTTGCTAATTTCTAGAATGGAAACAATACAGTTAATCGCCTCTACCATAATCCTTTTCCCTTTACTGAAAATAAAATAAACTCCTCTTCATACTCTTACCATTAGAGGAGCTTGGTCCCATGGTTTCTCAGAGTTGTTTAGATTTGCATTAGGCTGAGGATTAAGGATTTTGAGCAGTGTCTTATGTTTCTTTCAGTCATTTTGGATTCCTCAATTGACTGTTCTCTATTAAGTCCTGTACCCCTCTTTCTAAGATGGTTATTTAGAGTTATTTATTGTGGGTGGTGTGTCATGTTATCAGCCCGACAGAATTCATGAGATGAGATTCCCTGATCAGGAGATTATACAGTTATTCCATTTTTAAAATCGGTGGTCACTGTGTCCTTCATGGGTCAGTTCCGTTGCAACCTCGCAGAAACTGATGATGTGAAACAGTACAGTTTTTTAAAATCGTGTAATCATTCGATTGTTAAAAACGTACTACTACGTAATCAGTAATCACTGTATGAGGCAGTGTCCCCGATTCTATGGGCATTGCTTCTGGTACCGATCTGCTGCTGTGTCAATCCCACAGCAGCCACATGACGGATGACAACATCATTACTTACGCACTCAAGTAAGTTAATAATGGGATGGGCCTCCATACTTAACTTTCATAAGATGGAACCAAACTCCAGTGATTGTCCAGGAAGGAGTACTTAGATGATTAAATACTGCCACGTGATTAACTCCCATGGAGGAATGGCCCTACTCCACTCAAGAAGAACATCATCTTCACCGATTTAAATAATGAATATATAATGAAAAATGATTGAGTAATGTCATGGTGGTGTATATTTAAATCCCACATGGAGTAGTCAGACTGGTCTCTTCCTGGAATAATGATTTATTTATAAAATTAAATTGATAATTAATTAGCTGGCCTTTGATACTATCACTGACGAGATGGCACCAAAGTCCTAAAACTATCGCTGATGTAATGACCTATGTACAGAGCTAAATGATGAAGTAATGAGATGATGTTACTTCGTCTACTCACAAAATCTGACTCCAAAAGGGACTTAGGGTCCATAACATTACCTGTATTTCAAATACGTTAATTAAGTGATGAATTATTATTTAATTTCCTAGTTTAACCGGTAAATAAGGAAGTGTACTAGTAGATGATGCGATGTTCTGGCACGATGGACTCCCCTAAGGATGCTAAAAACTTCAGTGGTTACTGAATACATAATGACAGATTTTCATAATTCAATGAATAAATATTAAACTAGTGGATGGTGTTATATGCACGAAACCTAAAGATTGACCAATACTGAAGAGTCATTGAGTTCTTCATCATAGATTTGAACAATAAAATGAATGAATGGAAAGATAATTTCTCATAATTCACCCCAAGAGAGATAACAAAATGATATCCACATTGATTTAAATAAATAAATAATGAAATCACAAGAGACATTTTAACACCAACAAGGGAGCTCCAGACTCCACTCTTCCTGGAGTAGAAAAAGATAGATTTAAATAATGAAAGCATAAGATTGTTACATCGTCTGTCACACTTGAGCCACACAAGGTGGCACCACACTTCAGGGTTCACAGATAATATAATGAAACAATTTAATAATTACATCTTTAAATATCTAAGTCGTTGAAATTTTTCGTATCATCGATTCCTGGGCAGATTTGAAAGATATGAAAACGGATGCTGTCATCACAGATTTTTTAATATTCCATCAGTTAATCGTCAGATAATCATACTTTCTTGCCTGGTGAATTCTGTTGGCCTGACATCCTCACCGGTGCCTGAATCTCTGTTGTGTTGCGGCAGGACCTGAGGTAATTGGCACATTCCTGGCATACCAGTAGTAGCCAAAATGTAGATATCAGCTGAAAAGGTGGCTGCAGCAGGGGCATCAACATCATAGCTGAGAGAGAGATGTTCTTCCGTGTTCTGAGTTGTCATCCGTTTGCCAGGTCTCGGTGATGGTGCCGACCTCCTAGTGCCACTACATCTTCTAGACGTAGACCACAACCGATGTGAAGATGTGGAGGAAGAGCAAGCAGTCAACACCCAGACCACCATGCAGACTTTGGAAAAGCTCTTGTACTTCTCGGAGGGCACCATGCAATCCTCTGGACTCTATTCTCCAGCATTCCTAGTGGTCTGGAAGACGCATAGACATTCAGAAAATGCTCTGCCCATGTCTACAAGTTTCCTAATTTGTCGCTGACAGATATCTGCAACCTAATAATAATCGGTGTTGGCATTGTCTGTCGTTTAAGTAATTTAAAGAATTAAATAAGTCAGTGATAGCTAACTGTATAAAAAAAGAGGTGATGTAGCATTTAATTGGCTGGGAAGTATGGCCAGACTCCAGTCATGAAGAATGTCATCATCATCCATTGAAACCATGAATCATAAACTGTGATGATATTGCACATTAACACCACTCTCTTCATGGAGTGGACAATTTTTGGTTTACATAATTACACACAGATATACATTATCTTGGGGATTAACACAGATTGTCAATTTAAATACATTGATTATGTAATTAGGTGATCTGTGGCACCAGATTCCAGGTGTCATGGAGGATATAATCATTGTTTTGTATAATTAAATAATCAAATAATGAGTTCATGTAACATCATCCACTTCCCTAAGGTGGCCCCAAACCAGGCTCATGAACGATGCTGTCGTGATTAATGTAAACATTTTAACTATATAATTGATATTAAGATGGTCTATGATAATTGCCTCCCACATCGTGTAACCATAATCCACTGATCATGGATTATCTAATGTCCTATTTTAATAATCAAATAACAACATAATCAGAGGATGAAATGGTCTGCCATTCTCCACACAATTTTCTCTCAGTTGCCTGCCACATGATTGTGGGAAACTCCCAGTTTCATCCCTTATTTAATCGCAGAGCACAGGAGTAACATGTTTAAATGCTGAACTGTCATTTTGTATGAGGGTTTTTAGAAGATATCACATATTTAATGTTGGACGGCTGCCTCAAAAGAGATGGACTGAAATCTAATAATCGCTAAGTCTACTCTAACAAACGGATTATCACCTTCCTGAAGGAAGTCAACAATGTCAAACTCACCTTTTTGATGAATAATCGTAGTCTTATTATCTTTTGCTCCATAGTTTTACTTCTGAGCAGAGAGAGTATTCATAAACAGAAGACTCTGAACTGTTTCCCACAGACTATGTTCTCTGATGATTAGGTAATCTTGAATTTGGTAACCAGGAAAAGCTGTAGGCACACTTCCAGAGGTGTGGCTCTGACTTGGTTAGGCGAATCAAATGCTTTCATGACAAGGTTTAGGAGATATATATCTTGGCAGACTGTAATGTCCCATGATAACACTTTCTCAAAGCTGCTCTCTCGTCCTTGGCCCACGATACCAGGATACAGAATGCAAGGAGGGTTGCCAGGCAACATTTATGAACCAACATTCTGTCACATTCTAGTGCCCCTCCCACAGGCTAAAAGGAGTATACCCACCGGTGAACTAACCCTACAGCCTCACTGAGTTTCTCACAAAAACAAAGCAGGGCTCTTTCTTTTGAGTTCTACATATTTACCCGTCTCTCAAGCTACAACATGCCTATAGTGACATAAGCATGAAAACGAAAGAATCATTGTGCCATTCAAGTACAATGATGAGTATTTTACTCTTGTTTTCAATTCTTCAAATTGCTAATTTCTAGAATGGAAACAATACAGTTAATCGCCCCTACCATAATCCTTTACTCTTTATTCAAAATAAAATAAACTCCTCTTCATCCTCTTACCATTAGAGGAGCTTGATCCCACGGTTTCTCAGAGTTGTGTAGATTTGCTTTAGGCTGATGATTAAGGATTTTGAGCAGTGTCTTATGTTTCTTTCAGTCATTTTGGATTCCTTAATTGACTGTTCTCTATTAAGTTCTGTAACCCGCTTTCTAAGATGGTTATTTAGAGTTACTTATTGTTGGTGGTGTGTCATGTTATCAGCCCGACAGAGTTCATGAGATGAGATTCCTTGATCAGGAGATTATACAGTTATTCCATTTTGAAAATCGGGGGTCACTGTGTCCTTCATGGGTCAGTTCTGTTGCAACCTCGCAGAAACTGATGATGCGAAACAGTACAGTTTTTTAAAATCGTGCAATCATTCGATTGTTAAAAACGTACTACTACGTAATCAGTAATCACTGTATGAGGCCGTGTCCCCCATTCCCTGAAAACTGCTTCTGGTACCGATATCCTGCTGTGTCAATCCCACAGCAGACACATGACGGATGACACCATCATTACTTATGCAATCAAGTAAGTTGATAATTGGATAGTCCTCCATATTAACTATCATAAGATGGAACCAAACCGCAGTGATTGTCAAGGAAGTAGTACTTAGATGATTAAATACTGCCACGTGATTAACTCCCATGGAGGAATGGCACTACTCCAGTCAAGAAGAACATCTTCATCGATTCAAATAATTAATATATAATGAAAAATAATTAAATAATGTCATGGTGGTGCATACTTAAATCCCACATGGAGTAGTCAGACTGATCACTTCCTGGAATAATGATTTATTTATAAAATTATATTGATAATTAATTAGCTGGCGTTTTACATTAACACTGATGAGATGGCACCAAAGTCCTAAAACTATCGCTGATGTAATGACCTACTTACAGAGCTAAATGATGAAGTAATGAGATGATCTTACATCGTCTACTCACAAAATCTGACTCCAAAAGGGACTTAGGGTCCATAACATTAACTGTATTTCAAATACGTTAATTAAATGATGAATTATTATTTAATTTCCTAGTTTAACAGGTAAATAAGTAAGTGTACTATTAGATGATGCTATGTTCTGGCACGATGGACTCCCTTAAGGAGGCTAAAATCTTCACTGGTCACTGAATACATGATGACAGATTTTCATAATTCAATGAATAAACATTAAAATAGTGGATAGATTTTTATGCGCGAAACCTAAAGATTGATCAATACTGAAGAGTCATTGAGTTCTTAATCATAGATTTGAACAATAAAATGAATGAATGAAGAGATAATTTCTCATAATTCACCCCTAGAGAGATAACAAAATGATATCCACATTGATTTAAATAAATAAATAATGAAATCACAAGAGACATTTTAACACCAACAAGGGAGCTCCAGACTCCACTCTTCCGGGAGTAGAAAAGACAGATTTAAATAATGAAAGCATCAGATTGTTAGATCGTCTGTCACACTTGAGTCACACAAGGTGGCACCGCACTTCAGGGTTCACAGATTATATAATGAAACAATTTAATAATTACTTCTTTACATATCTAAGTCGTTGAACTTTTTCATATCATCAATTCCTGGGCAGACATGCCAGATATGAAAACGGATGCTGTCATAACGGATTTTTAATATTCCATCAGTTATTCGTCAGATAATCCTACTTTCTTGCCTGGTGAATTCTGTAGGTCTGACATCCTCACCGGTGCCTGAATCTCTGTTGAGTTGCTGCAGGACCTGAGGTAATTGGCCCATTCCTGGCATACCAGTAGTAGCCAAAATGTTGATATCAGCTGAAAAGTTGGCTGCAGCAGGGGCTTCAACAGCATAGCTGAGAGAGAGATGTTCTTCTGTGTTCTGAGTCGTCATCCTTTTGCCAGGTCTCGGTGATGGTGCCGACCTCCTAGTGCCACTACATCTTCTAGACGTAGACCACAACGGATGTGAAGATGTGGAGGAAGAGCAAGTAGTCAACACCCAGACCACCATGCAGACCTTGGTAAAGTTCTTGTTCTTCTCGGGGGGACCATGCAATCTTCTGGACTCTATTCTCCAGCATTCCTAGTGGTCTGGAAGACGCATAGACATTCAGAAAATGCTCTGCCCATGTCTACATGTTTCCTAATTTGTCACTGCTACATATTTGCAATGTAAAAATAATCGGTGTTGGCATTTTCTGTTGTTTAAGTAATTTAAAGAACTAAATAAGTCAGTGATAGCTAACTGTCCCAATAAAGAGGTGATGTAGCATTTAAATGGCAGGGAGGTATGGCCAGACTCCAGTCATGAAGAATGTCATCATCATCCACTAAAACCATGAATCATAAACTGTAATGATATTGCACATTAACGCTACAAGAAGGAGCTTTACAGGTCTCTTCATGGAATGGACAATTTTTGGTTTACATAATTACACTCATATTTACATTATCTTTGGGATTAACACAGATTGTCAATTTAAATACATTAATTATGTAATTAGGTGATCTGTGGCAAAAGATACCATGTGTCATGGACGATATAATCATTGTTTTATATAACTAAATAATCAAATAATGAGTTCATGTAACATCATCCACTTCCCTAAGGTGGCTCCAAACCAGGCTCATGAACGATGCTGTCATGATTAATTTAAATATTTTAACTATATAATTGTTATTAATATGGTCTATGATACTTGCCTCCCACATCGCGTAACCACAATCCACTGATCATGGATTATCTAATGTCCTAATTTAATAATCAAATAACAATATAATCAGAGGATGAAATGGTTTGCCATTCTCCACACAATTAAGTCTCAGTTGACTCCCACATGATTGTGGAAAACTCACAGGTTCATCCCTTATTTAATCGAAGAGCAGAGTAGTAACATGTTTAAATGCTGAACTCTCATTGTGTATGCAGGGTTTTTAGAAGATATCACACATTTAATGTTGGGCGGCTGCCTCAAAATAGATGGACTGAAATCTAATAATCGCTAAGTCTACTCTAACAAACGGATGGTCACCTTCCTGAAGGAAATCAACAATGTCAAACTCAGCTTTTTGATGAATAATCGTATGTCTTATTATCTTTTGCTCCATAGTTTTACTTCTGAGCAGAGAGAGTATTCATAATCAGAAGACTCTGAACTGTTTTTCCACAGACTATGTTCTCTGATGATTAGGTAATCTTGAATTTGGTAACCAGGAAAAGCTGTAGGCTCACTTCCAGAGGTGTGGCTCTGACTTGGTTAGGCGAATCAAATGCTGTCATGAAAAGGTTTAGGAGATAGTTATCTAGGCAGACTGTAATGTCCCATGATAACACTTTCTCGAAGCTGCTCTCTCGTCCTTGGCCCACGATACCAGGATACAGAATGCAAGCAGGGTTGCCAGGCAACATTTATGAACCAACATTCTGTCACATTCTAGTGCCCCTCCCACAGGCTAAAAGGAGTATACCCACCGGTGAACTAACCCTACAGCCTCACTGAGTTTCTCACAAAAACAAAGCAGGGCTCTTTCTTTTGAGTTCTACATATTTACCCGTCTCTCAAGCTACAACATGCCTATAGTGACATAAGCATGAAAACGAAAGAATCATTGTGCCATTCAAGTACAATGATGAGTATTTTACTCTTGTTTTCAATTCTTCAATTTGCTAATTTCTAGAATGGAAACAATACAGTTAATCGCCTCTACTATAATCCTTTACTCTTTATTGAAAATAAAATGAACTCCTCTTCTTCCTCTTACCATTAGAGGAGCTTGATCCCATGGTTTCTCAGAGTTGTTTAGATTTGCAATAGGCTGATGATTAAGGATTTTGAGCAGTGTCTTCTGTTTCTTTCAGTCATTTTGGATTCCTCAATTGACTCTTCTATATTAAGTCCTATACCCCGTTTTCTGAGATAGTTATTTAGAGTTATTTATTCTTGGTGGTGTGTCATGTTATCAGCCCGACAGAGTTAATGCGATGAGATTCCCTGATCAGGAGATTATGCAGTTATTCCCTTTTTAAAATCGGTGGTCACTGTGTCCTTCATGGGTCAGTTCCGTTGCAACCTCGCAGAAACTGATGATGCGACACAGTACAGTTTTTTAAAATCGTGTAATCATTCGATTGTTAAAAATGTACTACTACGTAATCAGTAATCACTGTATGAGGCAGTGTCTCCCATTCTCTGGCCACTGCTTCTGGTACCGATCGGCTGCTGTGTCAATCCCACATTAGCCACATGACGGATGACACCATCATTACTTACGCACTCAAGTAAGTTAATAATGGGATGGGCCTCCATACTTAACTTTCATAAGATGGAACCAAACTCCAGTGATTGTCAAGGAAGGAGTAATTAGATGATTAAATACTGCCACGTGATTAACTCCGATGGAGGAATGGCCCTAGTCCAGTCAAGAAGAACAACATCTTCATCGATTCAAATAATGAATATATAATGAAAAATATTGAGTAATGTCATGGTGGTGCATACTTAAATCCCATATGGAATAGTCAGACTGGTCTCTTCGTGGAATAATGATTTATTTATGAAATTAAATTGATAATTAATTAGCTGGCGTTTTATACTCACACGGACGAGATGGCACCAAAGTCCTGAAACTATCGCTGATATAATGACCTATTTACAGAGCTAAATGATGAAGTAATGAGATGATGTTACATCGTCTACTCACAAAATCTGACTCCAAAAGGGACTTAGGGTCCATAATATTACCTGTATTACAAATACGTTAATTAAGTGATGAATTATTATTTAATTTCCTAGTTTAACAGGTAAATAAGTAAGTGTACTATTAGATGATGCGATGATCTGGCACGATGGACTCCCCTAAGGAGGCTAAAAACTTTAGTGGTCATTGAATACATAATGACAGATTTTCATAATTCAATGAATAAATTTTAAACTTGTGGATGGTGTTATATGCACGAAACCTAAAGATTGGTCAATACTGAAGAGTCATTGAGTTCTTAATCATAGATTTGAACAATAAAATGAATGAATGAAGAGATAATTTCTCATAATTCACCCCTAGAGAGATAACAAAATGATATCAACATTGATTTATATAAATGAATAATGAAATCACAAGAGACATTTTAACACCAACAAGGGGGCTCCAGACTCCACTCTTCCTGTAGTAGAAAAAGACAGATATAAATAATGAAAGCATAAGATTGTTAGATCATCTGTCACACTTGAGTCACATAAAGTGGCACCACACTTCAGGGTTCACAGATTATATAATGAAGCAATTTAATAATTACATCTTTACATATCTAAGTCGTTGAAATTTTTCGTATCATCAATTCTTGGGCAGATTTGCCAGATATGAAAACGGATGCTGTCATCACAGATTTTTTAATATTCCATCAGTTAATCGTCAGATAATCATAGTTTCTTACCTGACATCCTCACCGGTGCCTGAATCTCTGTTGTGTTGCAGCAGGACCTGAGGTAATTGGCCCATTCCTGGCATACCAGTAGTAGCCAAAATGTTGATATCAGCTGAAAAGGTGGCTGCAGCAGGGGCTAAAACAGCATAGCTGAGAGAGAGATGTTCTTCTGTGTTCTGAGTCATCAGCCTTTTGCCAGGTCTCGGTGATGGTGCTGGTGCCGAACTCCTAGTGCCACTACGTCTTCTAGACGTAGACCACAACAGATGTGAAGATGTGGAGGAAGAGCAAGTAGTCAACACCCAGACCACCATGCAGACCTTGGTAAAGTTCTTGTTCTTCTCGGGGGGCACCATGCAATCTTCTGGACTCTATTCTCCAGCATTCCTAATGGTCTGGAAGACGCATAGACATTCAGAAAATGCTCTGCCCATGTCTACAAGTTTCCTAATTTGTCGCTGACATATATCTGCAACCTAAAAATAATCGGTGTTGGCATTGTCTGTCGTTTAAGTAATTTAAAGAACTAAATAAGTCAGTGATAGCTAATGGTCCCAATAAAGAGGTGATGTAGCATTTAACTGGAAGGGAGGTATGGCCAGACTCCAGTCATGAAGAATGTCATCATCATCCATTGAAACCATGAATCATAAACTGTGATGATATTGCACATTAACGCCACAAGAGGGAGCTTTACGGGTATCTTCATGGAATGGACAATTTTTGGTTTACATAATTACACACATATTTACATTATCTTGGGGATTAACACAGATTGTAAATTTACATACATTAATTATGTAATTAGGTGATCTGTGGCACTAGATTCCAGGTGTCATGGACGATATAATCATTGTTTTATATAACTAAATAATCAAATAATGAGTTCATGTAACATCATCCACTTCCCTAAGGTGGCTCCAAACCAGGCTTATGAATGATGCTGTCGTGATTAATTCAAATATTTTAACTACATAATTGTTTTTAAGATGGTCTATAATAATTGCCTCCCACATCGGTCACCGCAATCCACTGATCATGGATTATCTAATGTCCTATTTTAATAAACATATAACAACATAATCAGAGGATGAAATGATCTGCCATGCTCCACACAACTGAGTCTCAGTTGACTCCCACATGATTGTGGGAAACTCCCAGATCCATCCCTTATTTAATCGCAGAGCACAGAATGAACAGGTTTAAATGCTGAACTGTAATTGTGTATGCAGGGTTTTTAGAAGATATCACATATTTAATGTTGGACGGCTGCCTCAAAAGAGATGGACTGAAATCTAATAATCGCTAAGTCTCCTCTAACAAACGGTTCATCACCTTCCTGAAGGAAGTCAGCAATGTCAATCTCACCTTTTTGATGAATAATCGTGAGTCTTATAATCTTTTGTTCCATAGTTTTACTTCTGAGGAGAGAGAGTATTCATAAACAGAAGACTCTGAACTGTTTCTCCACAGACTCTGTCCTCTGATGATTAGGTAATCTTGCATTTGGTAACCAGTAAATGCTGTAGGCACACTTCCAGAGGTATGGCTATGACTTGGTTAGTCGAATCAAATGCTATCATGAATAGTTTTAGGAGATATTTATCTTGGCAGACTGTACTGTCCCATGATAACACTTTCTCGAAGCTGCTCTCTTGTCCTTGGCCCATGATACCAGGATACAGAATGCAAGGAGGGTTGCCAGGCAACATTTATGAACCAAAATTCTGTCACATTCTAGTGCCCCTCCCACAGGCTTAAAGGAGTATACCCACCGATGAAGTAACCCTACAGCCTCACTGAGTTTCTCACAAAAACAAAGCAGGGCTCTTTCTTTTGTGTTCTACATATTTACCCGTCTCTCAAGCTACAACATGCCTATAGAGACATAAGCATGAAAACGAAAGCATCATTGTGCCATTCAAGTACAATGATGAGTATTTTAAACCTGTTTTCTATGCTTCAATTTTCTAATTTCTAGAATGGAAACAATACAACGAATCGCCTCTAACATAATCCTTTACTCTTTATTGAAAATAAAATAAACTCCTCTTCATACTCTTACCATTAGAGGAGCTTGATCCCACGGTTTCTCAGAGTTGTGTAGATTTGCTTTAGGCTGATGATTAAGGATTTTGAGCAGTGTCTTATGTTACTTTCAGTCATTTTGGATTCCTCAATTGACTGTTCTCTATTAAGTCCTGTATCCCGCTTTCTGAGAGGGTTATTTAGAGTTATTTATTGTTGGTGGTGTGTCATGATATCAGCCCGACAGAGTTCATGAGATGAGATTCCCTGATCAGAAGATTATACATTTATTCCATTTTTAAAATCGGTGGTCACTGTGTCCTTCATGGGTCAGTTCCGTTGCAACCTCGCAGAAACTGATGATGCGAAACAGTACAGTTTTTTAAAATCGTGTAATCATTCGATTGTTAAAAACGTACTACTACGTAATCAGTATCACTCTACGAGGCAGTGTCCCCCATTCTCTGGGCACTGCTTCTGGTACCGATCTCCTGCTCTGTCAATCCCACATGACCATCATTACTTACACAATCAAGTAAGTTAATAATTGGATAGTCCTCCATACTTAACTTTCAAAAGATGGAACCATACTCCAGTGATTGTCAAGGAAGTAGTATTTAGATGAATAAATAATGCCACGTGATTAACTCCCATGGAGGAATGGCCCGACTCCCGTCAAGAAGAACAACATCTTCATCGATTTAAATAATTAATATATAATTAAAACTGATTGAAAAATGACATGGTGGTGCACACTTAAATCCTACATGGAGTAGTCAGAATGATCTCTTCCTGGCATAATGATGTTTTTAAAAAATTAAATTGATAATTAATTAGTGGGCCTTTTATAGTAACACTGACGAGATGGCACCAAAGTCCTAAACCTATCGCTGATGTAAATTGGAAGTGGCTGAACTTTTTCACTGTATCTTTCATATCTGGTTCTTTTTCGATTCAACTTTGCTACCTTTGGAGTTGCTGCTGTACAAGATAACACATGGGGTATAGTGCTAGTAGACATAAAAATATTATGGCTAAGAGACTTGGAAGAAAGCTGCAAAAAAGGTTCACTGGATACAGTGGCTTCCAAATTTGGATGCAAATTAGGACATCCAACCTCTGTATTTGAAACAGTTTCTAAACTGCGGATAACTTTCTCATCACTCAGCAAAAGAGAGTCACCAGGTTTTGGCTCTTCACAGAAACTGCAGATATCAATACTTGTGGAGAACAAATCAGTGGCTACCGTGTCACAGACAGGTGACAGGCTCTCATACAGATCCTCAGTTTTTATATCAACAGTATTACACATGTCGATCATATTTGGATGTTCGGGTGAGGGGATATTTATACCAAATCTATCTATTGAAGCCCTTTGTAAGTAGGCAAACCATTGACAACAGAACTGCCAATAGCAATGCTGAGGGCACTTTCAGACTTTGGAGATAAATTAGCATGGGGATCTGCTATGGGTTCTGAGGTTGAAGGTAAAGGGGACTGTGTCAAACACAGAGTGAAGGATGATTCTGAAGGTTTCCCTATGTCCTCACAAAACAATGATCCTTCATTGAGTAAAGCTAAAGTATCAAAAGAACAATCAACTGTTTGTCTTATGTCCTGTGCCAGTCTTGTCTGGGTTATATATTCACATAGTTTCTTGTAGCAGTTTACCAGGATGCTTAACTGTTTGTTTCCCTCAAAGTGCTCATAGTCTATGCACTAGCTACATGAAGTTTTCATTATCATTTTCTTGCCTTTACATGTTTTGCAGATATATTGTTGACAGGTGGATTTGGTGGGTGCAATAGGATCTTGTAGCAAATGTCCACAAACACAGCAAGAGAGAGACTGTCGCAAGTAAGGCAGGATCCTGATAATCTCTTGAAATGCCTTGGGGTCTCCAGGGTCATGGTTGAGCACTAGGCGATTGGTGGAAATGTAGAGAGCAGTAGCATTCATGGGGTTCATTACAAACACTTGGACACAAATTGCTCTCAGTTGAAAAGAAATTCCAGATGCAAGCTTCTAAGCAGCCAGGGAACAATGGTGAGTTTACAACTATTAGGAGAAATCTGAGCAGAACCACTGGCCAAAGCCGCAACCAAAATCCATCAAGTGTGTGAAGCTAAAGCATCCTCCCACACATGGGGCCTCAGTGCCCCTCCTCTGTCCCTTAGTCGAGTAGACCAAAGAGAGAGGAAACTAGTGAGCAATCAGCTTTGGAGTTCAACCAAGGTGGCCACAGATTGTATGATCTGGCCTGGAATGGCACTTGGTTTAGCCCTGTAGCTCTCCTGGTGGCCTGGGCTCGAGCAGCATATCTGGCCACAGAGGCACCACTGGATGGAGCTGTAAGCAATGGTATGGACCAGATAAGTTCCAGGAGCACCCGTATCTCCAGCCATGGGCCCTTACTCCATTGCAGCACCTTCACAGAGGCAGTGGTATGACAAGGACTACCATGCAGGAGTCTAGTGCCAGGAGCTTAGGCAGTGGTGGGTGTGTCAGCTGTAATCTTGCAATGCTAGATATGGGGTCCATTCTGTGCCTCATGCAGCAGGAAGGAGGCCCCTTCCAAAAAAGGGAGACCCAGGAGGAAATGTGTAAGCCCAAGGTGTTATGAGTGGGCAGAAAACAGGCCCAGCAAGCAGTGGCTGCACCACTCATTCCTAGGTTGCAAACTCAGAATCACCAGCACTAGTGCAGGCCACTCACAGCCCTGCCATCTTTTCAGCACAGCACTGATGACTCATCCCAGCTCTACTGCCACTGCCACTGTCTGTTGAGCCATGGCTTAGGCGAGTTCACCACACCAGGCCACCACAACGGCCCAGCAAACAGGCCTTCTGCAGTCCCCTCCCTTGGGCCTGGCTGCCCTCACCTTCACTTCATGCACAGCTCTACTTCATTTGGGCACATACTGCTCTGTTTGTGGTGGATGGTGCAGTGCTTCAGGCCCACCTGGTATCCTAGAACAGAGCATGCTCAGTTCAAGACTCAAGCTCACTCTGCTCTTCCCCAGGTGCTCTCAAATACTCTCTCTCCTAGGTTGTATGGGTTTCGGTTGATTAGTAAGAAGGTACATTGTCCCTTTGCTTGGGCTGTCCCTGTAGTGCACTGTGGTGTAGGGCCCGGGGTCCCAGGGGGCCTCCCCATGTCTTGCCACCTTGATATCATTAACTCAAGGGGCAGAGACACTGTCATCCTTGAGACTCTGATGTGGCTATCCCTAGCTAGCATGTGCACAGCATGCTTTCAATCCCTCCACACCACCCCTCCAGCTTCCTTTCCATCCACTTCCCCTTTCACCTGATTTGTCTCTAAAAGCCCCCTCCATGCCCTCCTGGAGCTACCGACTGGCTCATGTCATGTGCAACACACCCCTCACCTCTCGTTAATATAGCCTTTCGCCATTAATAGTGCACTTCGACATTCAGTTTAGAAAACCCTACAAACACATTAGCCCATGCACACTATCCCCGCCTGCCTCGCTGTGACCCCTTCCCCCACGCACAACCCCCCCAAACAAAAATGAGCACACTACGCATGACCTGATCTCCACTTCTGGCTCCTTGAACAGGGCATGCTCAGTGCAATCTTCAAGCTCTCTCTGCTCCTCCCACACATGCTCTCAAATTCTCTCTCTCCAAGGTTGTGTGGGTTTTCCTGGATTGGATAGAAGGCAGATTGTCCCTTCTCTTGGGCTGTCCCTGTAGTGCACTGTGGTGCAGGGCCTGGGGTCCCAGCCAGGCCCCACTGCTGTGGGATAGAGGAACCTCTGGATAATAGACCAATAGAGTCTAACACAATTGAGGCAGTCATCAAAACCCTCCCAACCAAAAAAAGCCCTGGGCAAGATAGCTGCAGTGCAGACTTCTACCAGAAATCCAAAAGAGCGAATACCAATATTCCTCAATAGTTCCACACAATAGGAACAGAAGGCTCATTACCAAACTCTATGAGGCCACAAGTACCTAGGTACCCAAGACACAAAAAGATACAAATAAGGAAGAGAACTACAGACTAATATCCCTCATGAACACAAATGAAAAACTCCTCAATAAAATACTAGCAAATCAAATCCAGGCACACATCAGGGAAATCATCCACAATGACAAAGGAGGCTTCATCCCTGCATTGCAGGGATGGCTTATCCTGTCACGCCCAACCTCAATCAACAAGGAAGATGCAACTCAGGGGAGATCTTCTTCTAGTAGTTTAATCATGATCCTTGAACATGCTTCTTCTAACTCCGGGGAAACAGAGTTAAATTCCCTTGCGCTAAACAACTCTAGTGAGCAATGTGGACCCTGCAGATAGGCTGCTCTTATAGGGAAGCAGGCAAGCTGAACAGGCTTAGCCAAATAAGGACTTGTTTATGACAGAGAGCACTCACCATCTGGAAGGTGGAAGGGGGAAGCCAGCGCCATCTTTAAGGCATGGCACTTTACAGCTCTCTACATTATCATTTGAAAATCTATCAATGTGATCAACCACATAAACAAACTGAAAAAGAAAAACCACATGATCATCTTACTGGATGCTGAAAAAGCCTTTGACAAAATTCAACCCCATTTCATGATAAAGGTCTTGGAGAGACAGGAATAAACAAGTAAACCAACAGCCAACATCAAACAGAATGCAGAGAAACTTAAGGTGATTCCTCTAAAATCAGGAACAAGATGAGTCTGTTCTCTGTACATAGCTCTTCAATAATGTACTTGAAGTTCTTGCAAAAGGAGTCAAACAACAACAGGAGATCAACAGGATGCAAATTGAAAAGTAAGAAGTCAAACTATCACTATTTGCACATGATATGACAGTTTACATAAAGGACACAAAAAGCTCTACCAGGGAACTGCTACAGCTGACATAAACATTCAGCAAACTAGCAGGATACAAGAGAA
>NW_026126309.1:0-48704 GCF_943737965.1 Phodopus roborovskii
CCCTGTCCCTGCACCTGGCCATGGCCCTGCACCTGGCCCTGGCCCTGCACCTGGCCCTGGTCTTGCACCTGGCCCTGGCCCTGCACCTGGCCCTGGCATTGGACCTGCACCTGGCCCTGGCCCTGGCCCTGCACCTGGCCCTGGCCCTCCACCTAGCCCTGGCATTGGCCCTGAACCTGGCCCTGGACATGGCCCTGGACCTGGCCCTGCACCTGACCCTGACCCTGTACCTGGCCCTGGATGTGAACCTGGCCGTGGCCTGCCCTTGGCCATGGCCCTGCACCTGGCCCTGCCTTTGGCCTGCACCTGGTCCTGGCCCTGACCCTGGCCCTCCACCTAGCCATGGCCCTGGCCCCACACCTGGCCCTGACCTGGCCCTGAACCTGGCCCCGGCCCTGGACCTGGCCTTGGCCCTGCACCTGGCCCCGGCCCTGGCCCTGGCCTTGGCCCTGCACCTTACCCTGGCCCTGGCCCCTGCACCTGGCCCTTCTTGCCTTGGCCCTGCACCTGCCCTGGTCCTGACCCTGGACTCCACCTAGTCCTGGCCCTGGCCCTGCACCTGGCCCTGGCCCGCACCTGGCTCTGCACCAGGCCATGCACCTGGCCCTGGCCCTGGCCTTGGCCCTTGCACCTGGCCCTGGTCCGGACATGGCCCTGCCACTGGCACTGGCCCTGTACCTGGCACTGGCCCTGCAACTGGCCCTGGCCCTGACTTCTGCACCTGACCTGGCCCTGGCATGCAACTGGCACTGGTCCTGCACATGACCCTGGCCTTGCACCTGGCCCTGAAACTGGCACTGGCCCTGCACTTGGCCTTGGCTCTGACACTGCACCTGGCCGTGGCCCCTGAACCAGGCCCTGCACCTGGCCTTGGCCCTCCACCTAGCCCCCTGGCATTGGCCCTGAACCTGGCCCTGTCCCTGCACCTGTCCCTTGGCCCTGCAACTAACCCTGGCCCTGGATGTGCACTGGCCCTGGCTCCTGCCCTGTCCCCACCTGCCCTGCACACAGGCTCGCACCTGGCCCTGACCTCTGAACCTAGCCCAGGCCCTGCACCTGGCTCCTGAACCTGGCACTGGCCCTGTCCCTACGCCTGGCCATGGCTCCTGCACCTGCCCTGGCCCTGCACCTGGCCCTGGTCTTGCACCTGGCCCTGGCCCTGCACCTGGCCCTGGCATTGGACCTGCACCTGGCCCTGGCCCTGGCCATCCACCTAGCCTTGGCATAGGCCCTGGACCTGGCCCTGGACCTGGCACTGGCCCTGCACATGGCCCTGGCCCTAGCCCTCCAACTAGACCTGGCATTGGCCCTGCACCTGGCCCAGGACCTGGCCCTGCACCTGACATTTGAGATGGCACTGCACCTAGCCCTGCACCTGGCCCTGGCCCTGCACCTGGCCCTGCACCTGGCCCTGCAACTGGCCCTACACCTGGGCTGCACCCTGCCCTGGCCCTGCACCTGGCCCTGGCCCTGCACCTGGCCCTGGCCCTGCACCTGGCCCTGGCCCTGCACCTGGCCCTGGCCCTGCACCTGGCCCTGGCATTGGCCCTGCACCTGGCCCTGGCCCTGGCCCTGCACCTGGCCCTGGCCCTACACATGGCCCTGGCATTGGCCCTGAACCTGGCCTGGACCTGGCCCTGGACCTGGCCCTGCACCTGGCCCTGGCCCTGCACCTGGCCCTGGCCTGTACCTGGCCCTGCACCTGGCCCCTGCACCTGGCCTGGCCCTGCACCTGGCCCTGGCCCTGGATGTTCACCTGGCCCTGGCCCTGGATGTGCACCTGGCCTGGCCCACTGCCCTGGCCCTGCACATGGCCCTGGCCCTGCACCTGGCCCTGGCCTTGGCACTGCACCTGGCCTGGCACTGGCCCTGCACCTGCACCTGGCCCTGGCCCTGCACCTGGCCCTGGACCTGCACCTGACCCTGGCCCTTAGATGTGCACATGGCCATGGCCCTGCCCCTGGCCCTGAACATGGCCTTGGCCCTGCACCTGGCCCTGGCCCTGGCCCTGCCCTCCACCTGGCCCTGGCCCTGGCCCTGCAACTTACCCTGGCCCTGGCCCTGGCCCTGTACCTGGCCCTGCACCTGGCCCTGGCTTTCACCTGGCCCTGTCCCTGGACCTGGCCCTGCACCTGCCCTGGCCCTGCACCTGGCCCTGGCCCTGAGCCTGGCCCTGGCCCTGGCCCAGTCCCTGGCCCTCCACCTAGTCCTGGCCTGGCCCTGCACCTTACCCTAGACCCTGGCCCTGGCCCTGTACCTGGCCATGCACCTGGCCCTGGCCTGGCTTGCACCCAGGCCCTGGCCCTGGACATGGCCCTGCATGGCACTGGCCCTGCACCTGGCACTGGCCCTGTACCTGGCACTGGCCCTGCACCTGGCCCTGACTGGCCCTGCACCTGGCCTTGGCCCTGCACCTGGCCCTGAACCTGGCCCTGCACCTGGCACTGAACCTGGCCCTGGCCTTGGACCTGCACCTAGCCCTGGCCCTGCAACTGGCCTGCACCTGGCCCTGGCCCTGGCCCTGCACCTGACCCTGGCCTTGGCCCTGCACCTGGCCCTGGCCCTGAACCTGACCCTCCACCTAGCCCTGGCCCTGCACCTGGCCCTGGACCTGGCCCTGGCCCTGCACCTGGCACTGGCCCTGGCCCTGCACCTGGCCCTGGCCCTGCACCTGGACCTGGCCCTGGCTGGCCCTGGCCATGCACTGGCCCTGACCCTGTACCTGGCCCTGGATGTGAACCTGGCCCTGGCCTGCCCTTGGCCATGGCCCTGCACCTGGCCCTGCCTTTGGCCCTGCACCTGGCCCTGGCCCTGACCTGGCCCTCCACCTAGCCATGGCCCTGACCCCACCCTAGCCCTGGACCTGGCCCTGCACCTGGCCCTGCACCTGGCCCTGGCCCTGGCCCTGGCCTTGGCCCTGCACCTGGCCCTGGCCCTGACTCTGCCCTCCACCTGGCCCTGGCCCTGGCCCTGCAACTTTCCCTGGACCTGGCCCTGTCCCTGGACATGGCCCTGCACCTGGCCCTGGCCCTGCACCTGGCCCTGGCCCTGAACCTGGCCCTGGCCCGGCACCTGGCCCTGGCCCTGGCCCAGTCCTGGCCCTCCACCTAGTCCTGGCCCTGGCCCTGCACCTTACCTAGACCTGGCCCTGGCCCTGTACTGGCCCTGCACCTGGCCCTGGCCCTGGCTTTGCAGCTGGCCCTGGACATGGCCCTGCAACTGGCACTGGCCCTGTACCTGGCACTGGCCCTGCACCTGGCCCTGGCCCTGCACCTGGCCTTGGCCCTGCACATGGCCCTGAACCTGGCCCTGCACCTGGCCCTGAACCTGGCCCTGGCCCTGGACCTGCACCTAGCCCTGGCCGTGCAACTGGCCGTGCACCTGGCCCTGGCCTGGCTCTGCACCCTGACCCTGGCCTTGGCCCTGCACCTGGCCCTGGACCTGAACCTGACCCTCCACCTAGCCCTGGCCCTGCACCTGGCACTGGCCCTGGCCCTGCACCTGGCCCTGGCCCTGCACCTGGACCTGGCCCTGGCCCTGGCCTGGCCCTGCACCTGACCCTGACCCTGCACCTGGCCCTGGATGTGAACCTGGCCGTGGCCCTGCCCCTGGCCCTGGCCCTGCACCTGGCCCTGCCTTTGGCCATGCACCTGGTCCTGGCCCTGACCCTGGCCCTCCACCTCGCCATGGCCCTGGCCCCACACCTGGCCCTGGACCTGGCCCTGCACCTGGCCCTGCACCTGGCCCTGCACCTGGCCCTGACCCTGGCCTGGCCTTGGCCCTGCACCTGGCCCGGCCCTGGCCCTGGCCTTGGCCCTGCACCTTACCCTGGCCCTGGCCCTGGCCTTGGCCCTGCACCTGCCCTGGTCCTGACCCTGGACCTCCACCTGATCCTGGCCCTGGCCCTGCACCTGGCCCTGGCCCTGCACCTGGCTCTGCACCAGGCCATGCACCTGGCCCTGGCCCTGGCCTTGGCCCTGCACCTGGCCCTGGTCCTGGACATGGCCCTGCCACTGGCACTGGCCCTGTACCTGGCACTGGCCTTGCAACTGGCCCTGGCCCTGACTCTGCACCTGACCTTGGCCCTGGCATGCAACTGGCACTGGTCCTGCACATGGCCCTGGCCTTGCACCTGGCCCTGAAACTGGCACTGGCCCTGCACCTGGCCTTGGCTCTGACACTGCACCTGGCCGTGGCCCTGACCAGGCCCTGCACCTGGCCCTGCATCTATCCCTGTCCCTGCACCTGGCCCTGGTCCTGCACCTGGCGCTGCACTGGCCCTGGCCTTGGCCCTGCACCTGGACCTGGCCTGGCCCTCCACCTAGCCCTGGCATTGGCCCTGCACCTGGCCCTGGCCCTGCACCTGTCCCTGGCCCTGCAACTAACCCTGGCCCTGGATGTGCACCTGGCCCTGGCCCTGGCCCTGCACCTGGCCCTGGCCTTGGCCTGCACCTGGCCCTGGCCCTGGCCCTGGCCCTGCACCTGGCCCTGGCCCTGGCCCTGGCCTAGGCCCTGCACCTGGACCTGGCCATGCACCGGGCCCTGGCCATGCACCTGGCCCTGACCCTGCACCTGGCACTGGCCCTGAAAATGGCACTGCCCCTAGCCATGGCCCTGGCCCTGGCCCTGGAATTGGCCCTGTCCCTGCACCTGGCACTGCACCTAGCACTGAACATGGACCTGGACCTGGCATGGCCCTGCACCTGGCCCTGGCCCTGCACCTGGCCATGGCCCTGCACCTGGCCCTGACCCTTCACATGGCCCTGGTCCTGCACCTGGCTCTGGCCCTGCACCTGGCCCTGGCTTTGGCCCTGCACCTGGCCCTGGCCCTGGCCATCCACCTAGCCTTGGCATGGGCCCTGGACCTGGCCCTGGACCTGGCACTGGCCCTGCACATGGCCCTGGCCCTAGCCCTCCAACTAGACCTGGCATTGGCCCTGCACCTGGCCCAGGACCTGGCCCTGCACCTGACATTTGAGATGGCACTGCACCTGGCCCTGCACCTGGCCCTGGCCCTGCACCTGGCCCTGCACCTGGCCCTGCAACTGGCCCTACACCTGGGCCTGCACCTGGCCCTAGCCCTGCACCTGGCCCTGCACCTGGCCCTGGCCCGGCACCTGGCCCTGCAACAGGCCCTGCACATGGGCCTAAAACTGGCCCTGGCCCTGAACATGGCCCAGGCCCTGCACCTGGCCCTGAACCAGTCACTGGCCCTGCACCTGGCCCTGGCCCTGGCCCTGCACCTGGCCCTGGCCCTGCACCTGGCCATGGCACTGCACCTGGCCCTGGCCCTGGCCCTGGCCCTGCACCTGGCCCTGGCCATGGCCTTGCACCTGGCCCTGGCCTTGGCCCTGCACCTGGCCCTGGCCCTCTGCACCTGGTGCTGTCCCTGCACATGGACCTGCACCTGGGACTGGCCCTGCACCTGGCCCTGGCCCTGCACCTGACCTTGGCACTGACCTGCAACTGGCCCTGGCCCTGCACATGGCACTGACCCTGCACATGGCCCTGAACCTGGCCCTGGCCCTGCACCTGGCCCTGAACCTGGCCCTGGACCTGGCCCTGGCCCTGCACATGGCCATGCACCTGGCCCTGCCCTGGCCCTGAACTGGCACTGGCCCTGCACCTGGCCCTGCACTTGGCATTGGCCCTGCATCTGGACCTGGCACTGACCCTGCACTGACCTTGGCCCTGGCCTGCACCTGGTCATGGCCCTGCATATAGCCCTGGCCCTGCACCTGGCCCTGACCATGCACCTGGCCCTGCACCTGGCCCTGGCCCTGCACCTGGCCCTGGCCCTCCACCTGGCCCTGGCCCTGCACCTGCACCTGGCCCTGCACCTGGCCCTGGCCCTGGCCCTGCACCGGGCCATGGCCTTGGCCTGGCACCTGGCCCTGGCCTGGCCCTGGCCCTCCACTAGCCCTGGCCCTGGCCCTCCACATGGCCCTGTTGGCTGCACCTGGCCTGGCCCTCCACCTAGCCCTGGCATTGGCCCTGCACCTGGCCCTGGACCTGGCCCTGCACCTGGCACTGGCCCTGCACCTGGCCCTGGCCATGGCCCTGCACCTGTTTCTGGCCCTGTACCTGGCCTTGGCCCTGCACCTGGCCCTGGCCCTGCACCTGTCCCTGGCCCTGCAGCTGGCCCTGGCCCTGCAACTGGCCCTGGACCTGCACCTGGCCCTGGCCCTGTCCCTGCACCTGTCCCTGGCCCTGCAACTAACCCTGGCCCTGGATGTGCACCTGGCCCTGGCCCTGTCCCTGCACCTGGCCCTGCACATGGGCCTGCACCTGGCCCTGACCCTGAACCTAGCCCAGGCCCTGCACATGGCCCTGAAACTGGCACTGGCCCTGTCCCTGCACCTGGCCATGGCCCTGCACCTGGCCCTGGCCCTGCACCTGGCCCTGGTCTTGCACCTGGCCCTGGCCCTGCACCTGGCCCTGGCATTGGACCTGCACCTGGCCCTGGCCCTGGCCCTGCACCTGGCCCTGGCCCTCCACCTAGCCCTGGCATTGGCCCTGAACCTGGCCCTGGACATGGCCCTGGACCTGGCCCTGCACCTGACCCTGACCCTGTACCTGGCCCTGGATGTGAACCTGGCCGTGGCCCTGCCCTTGGCCATGGCCCTGCACCTGGCCCTGCCTTTGGCCCTGCACCTGGTCCTGGCCCTGACCCTGGCCCTCCACCTAGCCCTGGCCCTGGCCCCACACCTGGCCCTGGACCTGGCCCTGAACCTGGCCCCGGCCCTGGACCTGGCCTTGGCCCTGCACCTGGCCCTGGCCCTGGCCCTGGCCTTGGCCCTGCACCTTACCCTGGCCCTGGCCCTGCACCTGGCCCTGGCCTTGGCCCTGCACCTGCCCTGGTCCTGACCCTGGACCTCCACCTAGTCCTGGCCCTGGCCCTGCACCTGGCCCTGGCCCTGCACCTGGCTCTGCACCAGGCCATGCACCTGGCCTGGCCCTGGCCTTGGCCCTGCACCTGGCCCTGGTCCTGAACATGGCCCTGCCACTGGCACTGGCCCTGTACCTGGCACTGGCCCTGCACTGGCCCTGGCCCTGACTCTGCACCTGACCTTGGCCCTGGCATGCAACTGGCACTGGTCCTGCACATGGCCCTGGCCTTGCACCTGGCCCTGAAACTGGCACTGGCCCTGCACCTGGCCTTGGCACTGACACTGCACCTGGCCCTGGCCCTGAACCAGGCCCTGCACCTGGCCTTGGCCCTCCACCTAGCCCTGGCATTGGCCCTGAACCTGGCCCTGTCCCTGCACCTGGCCCTGGCCCTGCACCTAACCCTGGCCCTTGATGTGCACCTGGCCTGGCCCTGGCCCTGTCCCTGCACCTGGCCCTGCACTGGGCCTGCACCTGGCCTGACCCTGAACCTAGCCCAGGCCCTGCACCTGGCCCTGAACCTGGCACTGGCCCTGTCCCTGCACCTGGCCATGGCCCTGCACCTGGCCCTGGCCCTGCACCTGGCCCTGGTCTTGCACCTGGCCCTGGCCCTGCACCTGGCCCTGGCATTGGACCTGCACCTGGACCTGGCCCTGGCCATCCACTAGCCTTGGCATGGCCCTGGACCTGGCCCTGGACTTGGCACTGGCCCTGCACTGGCCCTGGCCCTGGCCCTCCAACTAGACCTGGCATTGGCCCTGCACCTGGCCCTGGACCTGGCCCTGCACCTGGCCCTGCACCTGGCCCTGGCCCTGCACCTGGCCCTGCACCTGGCCCTGCACCTGGCCCTACACCTGGCCCTGCACCTGGCCCTGGCCCTGCACCTGGCCCTGGCCCTGCACCTGGCCCTGGCCCTGCACCTGGCCCTGGTCTTGCACCTGGCCCTGGCCCTGCACCTGGCCCTGGCATTGGACCTGCACCTGGCCCTGGCCCTGGCCCTGCACCTGGCCCTGGCCCTGCACCTAGCCCTGGCATTGGCCCTGAACCTGGCCCTGGACATGGCCCTGGACCTGGCCCTGCACCTAACACTGGCCCTTCACCTGGCCCTGGCCCTGTACCTGGCTCTGGCCCTTCAACTGGCCTTGGCCCTGCACCTGACCCTGGCCCTGGATGTTTTCACCTGACCCTGGCCCTGGATGTGCACCTGGCCGTGCCCTGACCCCTGGCTCCCCTGCAAGGCCATGGCCCTGGCCTTGCACCTGGCCATGGCCTTGGCACTACACCTGGCCCTGGCACTGGCCTCTGCACCTGCACCTGGGCCCCTGGCCCTGCACCTGACCCTGGCCTTAGATGTGAACAGGCCATGCCCTGCCCCTGGCCCTGAACATGGCCTTGGCCCTGCATCTGGCCCTGGCCCTGACCCTTGCCCCCATCTAGCCCTGGCCCTGGCCCTGGCCCTACTCCTGGCCCTGGCCCTGGCCCTGTACCTGGCCATGCACCTGGCCCTGGCTTTCACCTGGCCCTGTGCCTGGACCTGGCCCTGCACCTGGCCCTGGCCCTGCACCTGGCCCTGGCCCTGAACCTGGCCCTGGCCCTGGCCCAGTCCCTGGCCCTCCACCTAGTCCTGGCCCTGGCCCCCTGCACCTTACCCTAGACCTGGCCCTGGCCCTGTACCTGGCCATGCACTCTGGCCCTGGCCCTGGCTTGCACCAGGCCCTGGCCCTGGACATGGCCCTGCAACGGCACTGGCCCTGTACCTGGCACTGGCCCTGCACCTGTCCCTGGCCCTGCACCTGGCCTGGCCGTGCACATGGCCCTGAACCTGGCCCTGCACCTGGCACTGAACCTGGCCCTGGCCCTGGACCTGCACCTAGCCTGGCCCTGCAACTGGCCGTGCACCTGGCCCTGGCCTTGGCTCTGCACCTGACCCTGGCCTTGGCCCTGCACCTGGCCCTGGCCCTGAACCTGGCCCTGGCCCTGCACCTGGCCCTGGCCCTGGCCCTGGCCCTGCACCTGGCACTGTCCCTGGTCCTGCACCTGGCCCTGGCCCTGCACCAGGACCCGGCCCTGGCGCTGGTCCTGGCCATGCACCTGACCCTGGACCCTGTACCTGGCCCTGGATGTGAACCTGGCCGTGGCCCTGCCCTTTGGCCAAGGCCCTGCACCTGGCCCTGCCTTGGGTCTCTGCACCTGGTCCTGGCCCTGACCCTGGCCCTCCACCTAGCCATGGCCCTGGCCCCACACCTGGCCCTGGACCTGGCCCTGCACCTGGCCCTGCACCTGGCCCGGCCCTGGCCCTGGCCTTGGCCCTGCACCTGGCCCTGGCCCTGACTCTTGCCCTCCACCTAGCCCTGGCCCTGGCCCTGCAACTTTCCCTGGACCTGGCCCTGTCCCTGGACATGGCCCTGAACCTGGCCCTGGCCCTGCACCTGGCCCTGGCCCTGCACCTGGCCCTGGCCCGGCACCTGGCCTGGCCCTGGCCCTGTCCCTGGCCCTCACCTAGTCCTGGCCCTGGCCCTGCACCTACCCTGGACCTGGCCCTGGCCCTGTACCTGGCCCTGCACCTGGCCCTGGCCCTGGCTTGCACCTGGCCCTGGCCCTGGACATGGCCCTGCAACTGGCACTGGCCCTGTACCTGGCACTGGCCCTGCACCTGGCCCTGGCCCTGCACCTGGCCTTGGCCCTGCACCTGGCCCTGGCCCTGCACCTGGCCCTGAACCTGGCCCTGGCCCTGGACCTGCACCTAGCCCTGGCCCTGCAACTGGCCCTGCACCTGGCCCTGGCCTTGGCCCTGCACCTGGTCCTGGCCTTGGCCCTGCACCTGGCCCTGGACCTGAACCTGACCCTCCACCTAGCCCTGGCCCTGCACCTGGCACTGGCCCTGGCCCTGCACCTGGCCCTGGCCCTGCACCAGGACCTGGCCCTGGCCCTGGCCCTGGCCCTGCACCTGGCCCTGACCCTGTACCTGGCCCTAGATGTGAACCTGGCCTTGGCCCTGCCCTTGGCCATGGCCCTGCACCTGGCCCTGCCTTGGCCATGCACCTGGTCCTGGCCCTGACCCTGGCCCTCCACCTAGCCATGGCCCTGGCCCCACACCTGGCCCTGGACCTGGCCCTGCACCTGGCCCTGCACCTGGCCCTGCACCTGGCCCTGTCCCTGGCCCTGGCCTTGGCCCTGCACCTGGCCCCGGCCCTGGCCCTGGCCTTGGCCCTGCACCTGGCCCTGGCCCTGGCCCTGGCCTTGGCCCTGCACCTGCCCTGGTCCTGACCCTGGACCTCCACCTAGTCCTGGCCCTGGCCCTGCACCTGGCCCTGGCCCTGCACCTGGCTCTGCACCTGGCCATGCACCTGGCCCTGGCCCTGGCCTTGGCCCTGCACCTGGCCCTGGTCCTGGACATGGCCCTGCCACTGGCACTGGCCCTGTACCTGGCACTGGCCCTGCAACTGGCCCTGGCCCTGACTCTGCACCTGACCTTGGCCCTGGACTGCAACTGGCCATGGTCCTGCACATGGCCCTGGCCTTGCACCTGGCCCTGCCTGGCACTGGCCCTGCACCTGGCCCTGGCTCTGACACTGCACCTGGCCGTGGCCCTGAACCTGGCCCTGCACCTGGCCCTGCATCCTCCCTGGCCCTGCACCTGGCCCTGGTCCTGCACCTGGCCCTGCACCTGGCCCTGGCCTTGGCCCTGCACCTGGACCTGGCCCTGGCCCTCCACCTGGCCCTGGCATTGGCCCTGCACCTGGCCCTGGCCCTGCACCTGGCCCTGGCCCTGCACCTAACCCTGGCCCTGGATGTGCACCTGGCCTGGCCCTGGCCCTGCACCTGGCCCTGCATGGCCCTGCACCTGGCCCTGGCCCTGCACCTGGCCCTGGACCTGCACCTGGCCCTGAACCTGGCCCTGGCCCTGGCCCTGCACCTGGCCCTGGCCCTGCACCTGGCCCTGGCCCTGCACCTGGCCCTGGTCCTGCACCTGGACCTGGCCCTGCACCTGGCCCTGGCATTGGCCCTGCACCTGGCCCTGGCCCTGGCCCTGCACCTGGCCCTGGCCCTCCACCTAGCCCTGGCATTGGCCCTGCACCTGGCCCTGGACCTGGCCCTGGACCTGGCCCTGCACCTAACACTGGCCCTTCACCTGGCCCTGGCCCTGTACCTGGCCCTGCACCTGGCCCTGCACCTGGCCCTGGCCCTGCACCTGACCCTGGCCCTGGATGTACACCTGGCCCTGGCCCTGACCCTGGCCCTGCACCTGGCCCTGGCCCTGCACCTGGCCCTGGCCTTGGCCCTGCACCTGGCCCTGGCCCTGGCCCTGCACCTGGCCCTGGCCCTGGCCCTGGCCCTGCACCTGGCCCTGGACCTGCACCTGACCCTGGCCTTAGATGTGAACCTGGCCATGGCCCTGCCCCTGGCCCTGCATGGCCCTGGCCCTGCATCCTGGCCCTGGCCCTGCACCTGGCCCTGGCCGTGGCCCTGCACCTGGCCCTGGCCCTGACCCTGCCCTCCACTAGCCCTGGCCCTGGCCCTGCAACTACCCTGGACCTGGCCCTGAACCTGTACCTGGCCCTGCACCTGGCCTGGCCCTCACTGGCCCTGGCCCTGGACCTGGCCCTGCACCTGGTCCTGGCCCTGCACCTGGCCCTGGCCCTGACCTGGCCCTGGCCCTGGCCCAGTCCCTGGCCCTCCACCTGGCCCTGGCCCTGGCCCTGCACCTACCCTAGACCTGGCCCTGGCCCTGTACCTGGCCCTGCACCTGGCCCTGGCCCTGGCTTGCACCTGGCCCTGGCCCTGGACATGGCCCTGCACCTGGCACTGGCCCTGCACCTGGCACTGGCCCTGCACCTGGCCCTGGCCCTGCACCTGGCCTTGGCCCTGCACATGGCCCTGAACCTGGCCCTGCACCTGGCACTGAACCTGGCCCTGGCCCTGGACCTGCACCTGGCCCTGGCCCTGCACCTGGCCCTGCACCTGGCCCTGGCCTTGGCCCTGCACCTGACCCTGGCCTTGGCCCTGCACCTGGCCCTGGCCCTGAACCTGGCCCTCCACCTAGCCCTGGCCCTGCACCTGGCCCTGGCCCTGGCCCTGGCCCTGCACCTGGCACTGGCCCTGGCCCTGCACCTGGCCCTGGCCCTGCACCTGGCCCTGGCCCTGGCTGGCCCTGGCCCTGCACCTGACCTGACCCTGCACCTGGCCCTGGATGTGAACATGGCCGTGGCCCTGCACCTGGCCCTGCCCTGGCCCTGCCTTTGGCCCTGCACCTGGCCCTGAACCTGGCCCTGGCCCTGCACCTGGCCCTGCAACTGGCCCTGCACCTGGATCTGGCCCTGCACCTGGCCCTGGCCCTGCACCTGGCCCTGGCCATGCAACTGGTCCTGGACCTGCAACTAGCCCTGAACCTGTCGCTGGCCCTGGACGTGCACCTGGCCCTGGCCCTGACCCTGGCCATCCACCTAGCCCTGGCCCTGGCCCTGCACCTGGCCCTGCACCTGGCCCTGGCCCTGGCCCTGCACCTTACCCTGGCCCTGGCCCTGGCCATGCACCTGGCCCTGGCCTTGGCCCTGCACCTGCCCTGGTCCTGACCCTGGACCTCCACCTAGTCCTGGCCCTGGCCCTGCACCTGGCCCTGGCCCTGCACCTGGCTCTGCACCAGGCCATGCACCTGGCCCTGGCCCTGGCCTTGGCCCTGCACCTGGCCCTGGTCCTGGACATGGCCCTGCCACTGGCACTGGCCCTGTACCTGGCACTGGCCCTGCAACTGGCCCTGGCCTTGACTCTGCACCTGACCTTGGCCCTGGCATGCAACTGGCACTGGCCCTGCACCTGGCCCTGGCCCTGGCCTTGGCCCTGCACCTGGCCCTGGCATTGGCCCTGCACCTGGCCCTGGCCCTGACCCTGGCCCTGCACCTAGCCCTGGCCCTGTACCTTGCCCTGGACCTGGTCCTGGCCTTTGCTCTTTCACTGTCCCTTTCCCTGGCTGTTCTGTCCTTGGCCCTGGCGCTGCACCTGGCCCTGATATAGGCCCTGGCCCTGGACCTGGCCCTGGCCCTGGCCCTGCAACTGGCCCTGGCCATGGCCCTTCACCTGGCCCCTGCCTTGGCCCTGCACCTGGCACTCCACCTAGCCCTGGCCCTGGCCCTGCACCTAGCCCTGGACCTGGCCCTCGCCTTTGCCCTTTCACTGGCCCTGTCCTGGCTATTCTGTCCTTGTCCCTGGCACTGCACCTGGCCCTGATATAGGCCCTGGCCCTGGCCGCTCTGGCCATTACCAGGTGCAGGGCCAGGGCCAGGTGCAGGGCCAGGGCCAGGTGCAGGGCCAGGGCCAGTGACAGGTGCAGGTGCAGGGCCAGGTCCTGTGACAGATTCAGGGCCATGGCCAGGGTCAGGGCAGGGCCTGGGCCAGGGCCAGGGACAGAATGGCCAGTGACAGAACCAGGGTGAGAAAAGCCACTTCCAGAATGGCAAAGGCAATAACTTCCAGGGCCAGATTAATTCAAGGCCAGTGCCAGAACGGCCAGGGACAGAACTGCCATGTCCAGAATTGCCATGGCCAGGGCCAAAACGTCCAGGGCGATAACTACCATGGCCAGATCATTCAAGGCCTGGCCAGAACTGCAAGGGACAGAAAGGCCAGGGACAGTGACCGACCGGCCAGTTTCAAGGATAGAACAACCAGACCCAGTTCCAGAGCGAGTGCTTGGGCCACTGCAAGAAAGGAAGTCCAGGGCCAGGGCCAAATCAGCCAGGGCTAAGTCCAGATCATCCAGGGCTAAGTTCAGAATGGCCAGGGCCAGAAATCCATGGGCAAAGGCAAGAAAGGCCAGGGCCAGAACGGCAAGGGCCAGGGCCAGGGCCAGAAAGTCCTGTACCAGAACCAGGACCTGAAGGACCAGGTTCAGGGCAAGAAAAGCCAGAGCCAGAAAGGACAGTGCTAGAATCTCCAGGGCAAGTGCAAGAATGGCCATGGAGTGTATGACCAGGCCAGACCCAGAAGGGCCAGGGCCAGTACGGCAAGAGCCAGAATGGCCTGGGTAAGGAACATGGCCTGGGCCAGTGTGAGGGGAAGGACAGAACAGCCAGGGCCAGTGTGAGGGCCAAGGACAGAACAGCCAGGGCCAGGGCCAGGGCCAGGGCATCAGCCAGGTATAAGTCAGATTGGCCAAGGGCCAGAAATTCCAGGACAAAGGCCAGCAAGGCCAGGGAAGAAAAAGACCTGTACCAGAACCCAGGATCTGAACGACCAGGGTCCAGGGCAAGAAAAGTCAGAGCCAGAAAGGCCATTGCTAGAATGTCCAGGGCAAGTGCCAGAATTGTCATGGCTTATATGACCAGGGCCAGGCCCAGAATGGTCAGGGCCAGTAAGGCAAAGAGCCAGAATGACCTGGGTAAGCGTCAGAACGGCCAGTGTCATGAACATGGCCAGGGCCAGTGCCAGGACCAAGGACAGAACAGCCAGGTCCAGGTCCAGGGCAAGGGCTAGAGCCAGGGCCAGGACAGCCATGGCCAGGTCCAGATCCACCAAGACCAGAACGACCCAGTGTAATGGCCAGAACTGCCAGGGCCAGGGCCAATATCAGGGCCATGCCCAGTTCCAGGGCCAGGGACAGAACATGCAGGGATAGGGCCAGTGACAGGGCAAAGGCCAGGGCCAGGTCAGGGCCAAGGTCAGGGCCAGGCGACAGAATGGCCAGAGGACACAACCAGGGTGAGAAAGGCCAGGGCCAGAACGACCAGGACCATAACTACCTTGGCCAGATCGTTCCAAGGCCGGGCCAGAACAGCAAGGGACAGAAAGGCCAGGGCCAGGGACAGACGGGCCAGGTTCAAGGATAGAACAACCAGACCCAGTTCCAGAGCAGTGCTTGGGCCAGAGCAGGAAAGGAAGGGCCAGGGCCAGGGCCAGGGCCAAATCAGCCAGGGCTAATTCCAGAATGGCCAGGGCCAAAAATCCAGAGGCAAAGGCCAGAAGGCCAGGGCCAGAATGGCCAGGGCCAGAGGGCCAGAAAGTCCAGGGACAGGGCCGGTGAAACGGCCAGGGCCAGGAACATGGTCCAGGGCCAGGTTCAGGGCCAAGGACAGAACAGCCAGGTCCAGAACCAAAACAAGGCCTGAAGAGCCAGGGCCAAAACTGCCAGGGCCAGATGGTTGAAGGCCAGGGCCAAAACGACCAGGACAGAACGGCCATGTGGCCATGGCCATGGCCAGGGCCAGGGCCAATATCAGGGCCAGGTCCAGTGCCAGGGGAAGTCCAGGGCAAGGGACAGGGACAGAATGGCCAGTGACAGAACCAGTGCCGAGAGAAAAGCCAGGGTAAAAATCAGCCAGGGCAAGTCCAGATCAGCCAGGGTTAATTCCAGAATGGCCAGGGCCAGAAATCAAGGGGCAAGGGCCAGAATGGCCAGGGACAGAATGACTAGGGCCAGAGCCAGAAAGCCCTGGCCAGAACCCAGGAACTGTGACCAGGGTCAGGGCATAAGTCAGAGCCATGGCCAGATCGAATGTCAGGGCAAGGGCCAGAATGGCCATGGCTTGTATGACCGGGACAGAAAGGCCAGGGCCAGGGACAGACCAGATGACAGGTTCAAGGATAGAACAACCAGACCCAGTTCCAAGGAGCAAGTGCAGTTGGGCCACAGGACAGAACAGCCAGAAAGTGCCAGGGCCAGGGTGAGGCCAGGGCCAGGGCCAAATCAGGCCAGGGCCAGGGCCAGGGCCAGGGATCAGCCAGGCTAAGTCCAGAATGGCCAGGGCCAGAAATTCAAAGGCAAAAGCAAGAAAGGCCAGGGCCAGGGCCAGAAAGTCCTGTACAAGAACCCCAGGACCTGAGCGACTGGGATCCAAGGGAAAGAAAAGCCAGGCAGAAAGGACAGTGCTAGAATGTCTAGGGCAAGTGCCAGAATGGCCATGGATTGTATGACCAGGCCTGTCCCAGAACGGCCAGGGGCCAGTCGGCAAGAGGCAAAATGACCTGGGTAAGGGTCAGAATGGCCAGGACAGGAACATGGCCAGGGCCAGTGTGAGGGCCAAGGACAGAACAGCCATGGCCAGGGACAGGGACAGGGCCAGGGCCAGGGACAGGGCCAATCCTGCACATTTGCTTTGTATTATATAAAATAATTCATATTGGAGAAACTGTTAATATTTCTTCCACCTAATTACCTGGGTTAAGACAGCGCTCACAATATTGTGTGACATTCACAAGTTAAGATATATTTGGTTAAAGATTTGATTTAATTTTAATTATGTGAGTGCCAGTGCATATATTTGTGTTTGCTCCCACTTGTTCCCAAGAATTTTTAGCCTTTTGTATTATTCTTGTAGCAGTAACTACAGAATTTTGTCAAAATCATAACATAGGTCCTGGCAATGAACATTCCTTAATTTTTCTCATTCATATCTCTAATCTGTCTCTATCATTTCTCTATCATCTTGATATGAAGTGATAGGGGAGAGTTCATGAAAGAGGAAATCAAAATCATGCAAACAATTTGGTGAAGATGTTAGCCATCATACTTTTCTTTAATTTCAATAATCTTTTTTTTTTTTTTGTGGAGCACGGTTCTTACTAAGTTCCCTACACCCAAGATAAATGACAAACGGGTCAGCCCTTCTGATAAAATCTGCAACCCTAGAGAGAGAAAGAGAGAGATAGAAAGACAGAGAGACAGACAGACACACAGAGAAAGAAAGACAGCATGAGGAGTGAGAAAGGGAGAGGAAAGAAATAATGGAAGCAAGATAGACGTCAACCCAAGCTTCTCCACCTTCTGGTTTCACACTCAGGTACCAAAGGCATTTCATATAAGACTGGAAAGAAACCTGCCCTATGACTGGTGACTATGCTTGAAGCTCTGATTAGCTAGCAAATCTCACAAATTTGGAATAAATAGCAGAAAATACACAGAACTTGAGGCAGGATTTGGACCAGGACTAACAAACATTCTAAACTCTTTTATAGATACAGAAGCCAATAGGGTTCCCAGTTTTAACAAACCCACGCTCTGGTTATGTGAGATCATGGTTTAAGCATGGCTATTCCTTCTTCCCAGGGATGATATGGAGAGGAAGGATTCAGGAGTTTGTGGGATCGCTTAGCAGGAGGTGTGGTTTTCTAAGGTTTCCATTGGGGCCAACATCCTGTGGTGACCATCGGCAACTGTTCCTGGAGAGATGGGCAAAGCAGGTTGTGTAAAGCTTCAGCCTTAATATTCAGCGGCAGTTGTAGCAGAGGATGCTCGAGTCCTTGCAGTGCTTGGTACCACTGTTCCAGCCCTACATTCAGGGTGTCAAGGGGGCACTTCTGATTCACTCAGTTCAGACTTCACCCTTGAAAGGCCTGCCATTGTTTCCCATAGTAGTGGAAAGGGACAAGGTCTCCCTGAGAAAATTGGGAGCATTGGTGAGGGAAAGGAGAGTTAGGAGAAAGAGAAGGGGAGAAGAGAACTGGGAACGGAGAACAAGGGCATCTAGAAGACTGAGTTTTGGAAAGAATAGAGAGAGCAACAAAAGAAATACCATACTAGATGGAGATATAATAGGTGGTAAGAGAAATCTGGCACTAGGAAAATGTCCAGAGATCTACAAGGATCACCCCAAATGAAAATATAAGAAATAGTGGAGAGACTACCTTAAATGCCCTTCCATATAATAAGATTGATATCTACCTCATAGGATATTCTAGAGCCTTCTTCCAGTAGTTGAAAGAAACAGAAGCAGACACCCACAGCTAAGCACTAAGTGGAACTTTCTGGAATCCAGTTGCAGAGAAGGAAGAGTCCTTAAGTACAGGGTTCAAGAGCAGGTTGAGATACCTAGGCTCACCTAATCAAAACAATGCAAAGCTCAGGCATACCAGTCTGACAGTTCGGGAATCCATAATATGACTGACTTAAAACCCCTAAGTGCATCTCATTTAGAGGCCTAATAGTCTAAGGGATCTCTGGCAGTGGGTCAGGTTGTATCCTGATGTATGAAAGCTTCATGGGACATTCCCATTAGGTAGATACTCAGAAAGCAGCCTAGACACATAGGGTTGGGCCTTGTCCTGCCCCAAATGGCTTTGGGGTTGGTACAGACATATGTGGAAGGGATAGGAAACAGAGATGGATATTGTAAAATAACTTTGATTCTATTTTAACAGAATTCATTAAAAGTAAGAATAGGTAAAAGGTGGGGTCAATACATTAGCTAACATTTGCTGGTGCCATTGTCCTGAAGAGCCAGAGCTTTGGGCAAGTTTATGGACATTGTCCTGAAGCAGTCTGAACTAACTTTGACAGTGGTACGAACACCATACCCACAAGAGTACTTTCATCTTTGGTGACTAGGAAATCCTGAAATTCCTACCTCCAGCTGTCTAAGAACCATTACTAAAGGCTTCTGCCACCATGCCTGGCTTCAGGGCTTCAAGTTTACTTAGTGAGACATTAGAATGATGGGATGAATAACATGAAGAATTACAGCAACTATATAGAAAACCTCTTACATCTGTGAACCTGGCTGTCTCCATTGCACTAGTGACATGGAGCAGAACCCTTCAAGACATTTGGTGAGTTTTCAAAGAGTAAATGATAAGGGAAAATAATATTTCCATATTTGGAAGACAATGGACGTTTTGGGTGGGGCCCTTTGCATTCGATGGGCACCATCTTCTGTTACTGAGTTTAGTACAGAGCCTGTTGTCTAGCTACACTAACAACCAGGCTCAGTCATTCATCATAAGTGAGCCAAGCTAATGAACTAACTTCTGTTGACAAGCCAAACTACAATACCAGCACTCTGGATTCAAAAGGTTGACAGATATCTCTCATGTTCTAGGACAGACTAATCTATAATGTGAAATCGATTGAAGACAGGATGTCACAGTAATACTTTCACAATTAAAAAGAAGAGAAAAAATACAAAAGTAAAATTAATGAAAATTTATATATTCAGTTTGAACATGAAAACAAAAAGAAAACATTAAACGATCTATATCAAGGGTCATAATAGGCTTAGAATGCAAATATATGCAAAACAAAATAAGAAAGCTAAATATGGAATTTTTCCCATCTCTAAAGCACTCAGTTTCGGTTTCTGCTATAAGGTGGTCATATAAGAAGTCAATGTTTCTTTCGTAGAGATGTTTTCATTTGAAATACTCAAGACTTTTTCTAAAATGTGACTCCCTGAAAATAAGAATTTTATGAGTCTACAGTTGCCGTGGTAGTAGGCCAGAATGGACCCCACAAAGTTGACTTATAATCTCCACACGAATGTCATTGTCTAAAAAACTGGTAATTAATTTACAGACACACAAATACAACAGAATTTGTTCTGTTTCTTTTCTGGTAAAATGTCTTTGCCATGGTATTTTATACCATCTTTGCATAATCCATTTTGAAGGCAATACTTCAAAGTTGAAGCATCCATGGGCAAATAGTGAGGACATGAAGAAGCATGGAATTTGAAGTAATAATTACTTACATTCATATCCACAAAGCACAATAAGCTATGTTGTGGAATAATGGCATATGCCACGGGTTGCTCATACTGCCTGAGTGGTTAAGGCATTTTTAAGTTGCAGATCAAACTCAATTCTCCAGCACGTGTGGAACAAACTGTTGTGGACTGGAGTTTGTAGGACTGTAATCAGAAACAGCAGCTCAGTCCCATGTCCATTCCTCAGTCAGTGAGTGTGGACAAGTGGAAGACAAGCTATCATTGATGAAAGGAAGACAGAGACATAATATGATGTCAGGCAGGTTCAGTCAGTACTTTAAGCTCCATTTTATTCATACACCAAACTTAAGTAGTCAAACAAAGGTGTGGCAATGGAAGGGGACATCTATTAATATGTATATAGGGAAATCAGAAATTGCTTCCCTAATGCTACAGGCACTCCATAATTGCACATACTATGTGCCTTCAGGCACCCAATTGCTGCACTTCCTCCTTTACTTCAGGGTGGTTAACCTGTCTACTCCCAAATCATTGCTATTTTAGATAGGGAGATATCATCATCAAGGCACAGGTGTCCTGTAGCAGGAAAGATAATGTCTTAAGAAAAATAGGAGTTATTGGAGCACTTTGAACTCATGACAAGTTGGAATGGATTCCATGTAGGAGTTGAGAAACTTCAGACTGGCAGAATATATTCCAGGGCTGCCAAAACCATACAGAAACCTTGTATGTAAACAGATGATGAGGTCTACCTTTAACTGCTTGGTGGCAGTGCAAATGTTTAATCCCAGGACACAGGGGCTGCCTGATTTTGCTTGGAGTTGAGGCCAGCCAAATCCACAGAATGAGTTTAAGTCCTGCAGAGATAAACCCTGTTTTGAAAAAAAAAAAAAAACAGAACAAAGTCACATAAAGAAAAAATGAGATCAACTTTCTGGTGGTAGCCTACATGTATAAATGGTATTGAAGGAGGAAGCTTTCCCTCTTTGGCTACTTACCCTAGCTCTGGGTACCAAGTTTATTCCTTTACTACCATTAGAGCCTACTTTTTGGAATTTTGATGTAAAATGACCAGCTGACACATCCATCCTTATAAACTAAAAAACTGCTGTACTCTTCAGATTCCCATTGGTAGGCAACCATTGTTGGACTAAATATATCACAGCTTGTGAGATATCGTAATAAATCCACTTTCTCCATATATGGAGAGATTCATCCTACATTCCTTTTCATGCAGAGAACCTTGGTTACTGCAGTTGGCATTTGTTTTGTTTTATTTTTTTATATGCTTACTGAAGATGTATTCCTCTGTAAATATTCAATTTTCCATGAAGATTTCTTTTCTCATTATGATGCCTTTGCCAAGTGTTTGCTCTGAATTTCAGGGATAAAATTCTACATTCATGGAGCCATCATCCGGCATTCTGCCACGAGAAAGATCGTTTATCTTTTTTTGAGATGTGGCCCCTGCTTTTCTTTCCTGATTATCTGGAGTTCCTGTGACAAACAGGTAAAAAGCAAACTTAGTTCAACTTAACTCAGTGTTTAACCAAATAACAAATAACACATTTTGCATTCCTAAATCTCTTTGTGGTAGTTAACGAATATTTGGAGCTCCCTTGCAACTTTTTCAACAAGAATCACTCAATCCAATTAAGTAAGTATATTTAGCTAGCAACACTGTGTCTAGAAGGAAGAAAGGTAAATGCCTGTGTACTACAGAATGATAGCACGGGTCAGCAATAGGAAATTGCTATAGAAATGCACATCACTGCTGATATAGAAAAGTCTTTGTGCTAGAAGGCAATCAGTAACCATTGCAATTTGTCCTTAAGCAGTCTGCACCCACCTGGGAGTGCTTTTCCGCCTCGGGCCTTAATAGCTCATCAGGCCCCTTTGACTGCGTGCTAAAAGAATTGCAGGAGCCCTTCTAGATATAGATTTGAAGAGAAACTGCAGCCAGTGGTTTTGAGTGATGTGCTTTGAGGAAGGGGAAACTGGAAAACCACAGCAGGTGAGTGAGGGCCACCGTCCTAGTTGGTAGGTCAGGATATAGTGAGGTGATGGATCCAGTGTGGTGGATATTCCCTGGATCTGAACCCAGGAAGCTGCAAGGAGACAACATGTCCCCTGAGTTCTCATATAGTCCTTGAAAAAACCAGAACCTAGAGGCAGTCCACCAAATAACTATTCTGTGGGCTGTATCTGCTTTGAGTACTGTGAGCAGGGAGGTGTCTATGGAAACCTTTTTTAAGTCAACTTCTACATACTTCAGACCTGCCACTGGAAAGCAAGGCAACAAACTTCCAGAGGCCTTTTAGTTAAGTACCTTTTATAAATTCAGCCGTTTGCACTTTAATTTTATGTGTAAAATCCATGTATTGTTAATTTTCTGCAGGTTGTAAAAGGCATCTCATGTAAGGGTAGCACTTCCACTATTGAGCAGTGATTTACAAGAGTAGAATTTGTAACACAAATGATTATGAGATATATCTCATAAAGTAGAATTTAACTGAGGTAGTACTGCCTCTTAAACACACAAAGATAAGTTTATGCTGACCAGTCCTGTTAGAATTTTGAATCCTAGATACACATTTGTTGTCTATGATTTTCCAGAAATTTGACTCCAAACCATTACACAGAAGCTACTCCTGTTTTGCAACAGCATCTAGTCCCTTACCCTTATCATAGACCTGCCCCATAACAAGCTGCTCAGAGAGATATTACAGTGTCATAAGCAACCTTAAATTGTATTATATCATATAGTTGCAGTTTTCTTCTCCAGAAAAACATAGTTCTACCACTGTGGCAATAGGACACCAGATTTTAAAAAGCAAACCAATGATGTATGAGTGCCCTAATAAAGCACAGCTTTTACTTAGGTCCTCATGCAGGGATGAGAAACATTCTTAGAAGAGATAGTAACATCCAGGGGCCTAGGCCTTGAAAGATTTTCCTAAGGGCCTAGTGTATTGACTAATACACAGAACCTAGTGAAAAACCAGGTATTTGCATGGGAGAGCTGGTAACTATATGGAACAAAGCCTTGTGTGACAGGTTGCTTCAGATATGTACACATAAACTACATAGAGCTATGGTCTGTCAGTCCCAAGGCCACTCAGGGCTAGGCCTGAAAAGATTTTCCTAAGGGCCTGGAGTATTGACAACAATATACAGAACGGCCGCCCTAGGCCTGGCCTGGCCTGGCCCTGGCCCCCCTGGCCCGGGCCCTGCCCTGACCCTGGCCCGGCCCTGACCCTGCCCTGGCCCTGGCCCTGGCATTTCCTTGTTCTGGCCCAATGCAAATCTAAACAATGCCAGGAAACCATGGTATCAAGCTTCTCTAAAGGTCAGAGAATGAAGAGGGATTATTTTATTTTCAAAAAGGAGAAAAGGTTTATGGTAGAGGCAATTAATTGCATTGTTCCATTCTAGGAATTAGAAAATTGAAGCACAGAAAAAAAGGTTTCAAATACTCATCATTGTACTTGAATGGCTCAATGATGCTTTCGTTTTCATGCTTATGTCATTACAGGCATGTTGTAGCTTGAGAGAAGGGTAAATATGTAGAACTCAAAAGAAAGAGCCCTGCTTTGTTTTTGTGAGAAACTCATTGAGGCTGTAAGGTTACTTCCATCTTTAGGTATGCTCCTTTTAGCATGTGGAGGGGCACTAGAATGTGACAGAATATTGGTTCATAAATGTTGCCTGGCAACCCTGCTTGCATTTTGTATTCTGTTATCATGGGCCAAGTAACAGAGAGCAGCTGAGAAAGTGTTATCATGGGACATTACAGTCTCCCAAGATAACTATCTCCTAAAACTTTCAATGACAGCATTTGATTCCCCTCACCAAGTCATAGCCAAATCTCTGGAAGTTTGCCTACAGCTTTTACTGGTTACCAAATTCTAGATTACCTAATTATCAGAGAACATTCAAATTCTTCTGTTTATGAATACTCTCTCTCCTAAGAATTAATACTATGGAAACTAAGGTAATAAGACTCACAATTATTCATCAAAAGGTGAGTTTGTCATTGTTAACTTCCTTCAGGATGGTGATAATCCATTTGCTATAGTAGACTTAGGGATTATTGATTGCAGTCCATCTTTTTGGAGGCAGCCGTCCAACATGAAATATTTAGGATCTTCTAAAAACCCTGCATACACAATGACATTTCAGCATTTAAACATTTTACAACTCTGCTCTCCGATCAAATAAGGTATGAACCTGGGAGTTTCCCACAATCATGTGGGAGTCAGTGAGAGTCAATTGTGTCAATTATGGCAGACTATTTCATCCTCTGATTATGTTCTTATATGATTATTAAAATAGGATATTAGATAATCCATGATCAGTGGATTCCATGATGTGGGAAGCAATTATTATAGACCATCTTAATATCAATTATGTAGTTAAAATAATTAAATTAATAATGACAGTATTCTTCATGAGCCTGGTTTATAGCCACCACCTTAGGGAAGTGGATGATGTTTCATGAACTCATTATTTGATTATTTAATTATATAAAACAATTATTATATTATACATGACACCTGGAATCTGGTGCCACGGATCATCTAATTACATAATTAAAGTATTTAAATTGACAGTCTGTATTAATACCCAAGATAATGTAAATATTTATAAAGTTATGTAAACCAAAATCCTCCATTCCAGGAAGAGACCTGTAAAGCTTCCTCGTGTGGAGATAATGTGCAATATCATCAGCATTTTATGATGACATCGATTCAATTGAGGATGATTACATCCTTCATGACTGGAGTCTGGCACATGCTTCCCTGCCAGTAGAATGCTATATCACCTTCCTTTATTGTAACAGTTAGCTATTACTGACTTATTTAATTCTTTAAATTATGTAAACGACAGACAATTCCATCACTGATAATGATCAGGATGCAAATATCTGTCAGGGACAAAATTAGGAACGTTGTAGACATGGGCAGAGCATTTTCTGAATATTCTATGCATCTCCCAGAGTAAAAAGGATGCTGGATGATTGAGTCCAGAAGATTGCTCAGGGCCATTCGAGAAGTACAAGGACTTCACCATGGCTGGCACGGTGGTCTGGGTGTTGAGTACCTGCTGCCCCTCCACATCTTCACATCGGTTGTGATCTACCATGAGAAGAAGTAGTGGCACAAGGAGGTCGGCACCATCACTGAGTCCTTGCAAAAGGATGACACCCCAGAACACGGAAGAAAATCTCTCTCTCAGATATGCTGGTGATGACCCTGCTGCAGCCATCTTTTCAGCTGATAGCAACATCTTGATTACTACTGCTAAGCCAGGAATGGGCCCATTATCTCTGATCCTGCAGAACCACAACAGTGATTCAGGTGCTGGTGATGATGTCAGGGCAACAGAATCCATCATGTAAGACTGTATGATTATCTGAAGATTAACTGATGTCATTTTTAAAATCCTTGATGACAGCATACATTTCCATATCTGTCAAGTCTGCCCAGGGTTTGAAGATACAAAAAAAAATGTCAATGACTTACATATTTAAAGATGTAATTATTAAATTCTTTCATTATATAATCTGTGATCCCTGAAGTTTGGTGCCACCTTGTGTGACTCTAGTGTGACAGCCGATCTAACTATCTGATTATTTCATTATACAAATCTGTCTTTTTCTACTCCTGGAAGAGTGGAGTCTGGATCCACCTTGTTCGTGTTAAATTGTCTCTTCTGATTTCTTTCTTTCTTTCTTTTTTTCTTCCTTCCTTCCTTCCTTTCTTCCTTTAAATCAATGTAGATATTGATTTTTTATTTCTCTATGGGTTAGTTATGAGAAATTATCTCTTCATTCACTCATTTTTTTTTGTTCATACCTATGATTAAGAACTCAATGACCCTTCAGTATTGAGCAATCATTTAGGCTTCATGCATAAAACACCATCCACTTGTTTAAAGTTTATTCATTTAATTATGTAAATCTGTCATTATGTATTCAGTGATCACTGGAGTTTTGAGCCTCCTTAGGGGAATCCATAGTGCCAGACCATCACATCATCTAATACTACACTTACTTCCTTAACTTTTAAACTATGAAATGAAATGATAATTCATCACTTAATGAATTTAAAATACTGGTAATGTCATGGACCATAAGTCCCTTTTGGAGTCAGATTTTGGGAGTTGATGTAACATTATCTCATTACTTCATCATTTAGCTATATTAAGAGATCTTTACATCAGTGATATGTTTAGGAGTTTGGTATCATTTCGTCAGTGTTAATATAAAATGCCCACTAATTTATTATCAATTTATTTTTTTAAAAACATCACTATTCCAGGAAGAGATCAGTCTGACTACTCCATGTGGGATTTATGTATGCACCACCATGCCATTATTCAATAATTTTTCATTGTATATTAATTATTTAAATCAATGAAGAGATTGTTTATTGTGGTAAATAAGGATCAGGATAAACAAATAGGCCGAATAGATGTTTATTCAGGGTGAAATAACTTACAACCTAGACAGATGAACACCAGGAAATTCAACCCGATCCTCTCCTGTCCGAGTCACGCCAGAAAGAGCGCCTTCCTGGCCCCCTCCGACCTTCTTCCACAGGTCACTTCTGCCCATGGCTCCACCGCCCAATGGGCGTGGTCAGTGCCACAGAAGGAGACAAAGTGAATATCCCACTACAGTTGTTCTTCTTGACTTTGGTCTGGCCAAAGTCTTCTATTGGAGTTAATCGCGTGGCATTATTTAATTATCTAAGTACTACTTCCTGATTATTTCATTATTCAAATCTGTCTTTTTCTACTCCATGAGGAGTGGAGTCTGGATCCCCCTTCTTGATGTAAATTGTCTCTTGTGATTTCAATGTTCATTTATTTATTTATTTAAATCGATGTTGATACCATTTTGTTATCTCTACAGGGGTGAATTATGAAAAATTATCTCTTCATTCATTTTATTGTTGAAATCTATGATTAAGAACTCACAGTCTCTTCAGTATTGGGCAATCTTTTAGGCTTCACATATAAAACACCATCCACTTGTTTAATTTGTATGCATTTGCTGCAGACCTTTCAGTGGGCAAGAGGTCTTTAGGGAGACTAAGACTTCGATGAACTGGTCAGGAGTGGCTTCGGCTTGACAGACAGATACAAACACACTCGAGGAGGTTTGCAACTGCTGTGATTTTTACTTCAGAGCAACCGGTTTTTATGCAGAAAGTTCAAGGAACAGATCTTTGGCCACAGTTTAATACTTATAGACATACTATAGAAATGTCAGCATTTATTTTGGAGCATGAGATCGTAAATACATATCATGTTTATTTTGGCCTGCTTGTGGTCAGGTTACCAGGGATTTGATTTTCTTAGTTTAGAGAATAATTATTGTCTCTGGTCAGTAAACTTTTAACAGCATTGATAAGAACTCTTGTACTGTTTTATTGATTTAGGGGCCCTAAAATCTCAGTAGTAAACCCCACAACAGCTTTGCTTTGGGCTGTATAATTAGGCAGGGTCATCTTTTGGGCAAATTCCTATAGCTTTAGGTATGTTAATTTATTAGGCCTTAGGCTGACACCTGAAGTCTCCACTGGTGACCTGGGATTTGTAGCTGAGGGCTTGTCTGTATCTCTTTCTGTCTCTGAAACTATATCTAAGTGTTTTCTGGGCTTCTCTGAATTAACAGTGGAGCTATAATCCAAAGCACCTATGACCAAAAGCATTAAAGCTATCATAGCACAACAAACACCTAGCACCTGTTCCAGACTGTCAGTAGGGCAATCACCTGCAGGGCCCTGAACCACTTTTCCCCAGGAGGCATAACCAGGTGTGGTGTGAACTTCTGGACAGGTAGCCATTGAGATTCCTCTCAGCCATTGCTACACTGTCTCCACTGGGCCTGGTATGGCAGTTCCCCCCTTTTTATTTTTTAAGCAGAAGAGCTGGAAATCTCAAGGGAGGGTGCTGATGGAGTGAAGTGCTATTCTGAAAAGAATAGGAAAGGCCAAACACACTATAAATAAAATAGCAGCTCCAATTCCTAGGAAAACAAAATACTGAGTTAAGCTTAATGGATTCATGGATCTTAGATTTTCTGAAAATGTTGATGCTAGGCCTGAAATGTCCCAAGTATCTATCTTTCTCTGACTCATAACCATAATTTCCTCTTGCAAAGCCTTGATATCATAGGTTAAATTGGTATCCTCCCATACACCCAAGACATGTGCCTTAGTCTCGTTCCAATTAGAGGAAGAGTTGTATGGAAGAGGTGTAACCCAGATATACTTAAACTATGCATGGCATTTATTTGCTAACTCTGTCTTAAGATTTTGTATGTCTGGGCCCATTTCTATCATTGCCTCTTCTAAAGCATTTAATCTACTTTCTAATTTCAGATCTATTAACCTCTGTTCTGACAAAATAAAAGAGACATTCCTATGCATGTCATTCACAAAGGAAGCTGTCTGCATTTCCTTTAGTAATGCTGTTGTTGAAACTGAAAAAGAAGTCAAAATGGCTATCAGTGCTGTCATTCTTACAATTAATGAGGCAACAAATCTTTTTGGCCTAATCAATTCATTAATTTTGATAAACATGTTTATAGCCAAATTATCATACCAAGTATCATTACCCAAATCTACTGGCAGCATCAAATAAGCAGGCCTTTTAACAATCAATATAGTTGAAATTGTACTAATTGTAACTAATTGTACACAATTAGTTAATATGCAGGATCGACACTCAACAAAAATGAGTCCCCTTCTTTCTTGATAAGCACGAACATATTATGTCCAAACATTAATGCATAGGGGTAAGAGAGACAAGCTATTGTCTTGCCAGCCTTTGTTTTTTGTTTTTGTTTTTTTTTTTGTTTGTTTTGTTTTGTTTTTTTCTATATCATTGGCTGCTGCAACTAACTTGAACAGATCTGTCTGAGAAGTCCCATATGTCCCATCCGGTTTTTGAAAATACCATACAGGTGGCACCCACTCTGCTGAATACCATCTCCTTATGAGCTCGTTTTTTTTTTTGAGGAGTGTATCCTCCAAATTGAGCAAAATGATCCTTAAGGTAGCCAGAATATCCATGATCAGGTGATGGTACAGAAAAATCCCAGATAATTTCACCTGAAGCCAATGGAGAAAACTTTGTTCCAGTGTGAGGAAATCCACAATGAAGCCAGTTCGGCATCTGATCTTCATTTTCTTCCCATAAACCTTTTTGTATTTTACCAAGCAATATGGCAATCTAGAAGGCAGCGGCTGATTTATTATCATAGTGTCATTAAAATTATAGTGCCCCAAAGTAACAATTTGTAGTTGCCACATAGGCCACTGTTTTGGACTCTTATCTGTAAAATGCTTATTTTCAGGAGTGTCAGTGAGGAAAGTTCTATAGCTGACATGCAAACAACCATCTGGAGGTATACCACCGAGTGTTATGCAGATTGGTAAGGAATCTGATCTACCCTTGTAATTTACATACCCAGATGAATTAATCTCCATATGAAAATCTGGATTCCACATCAGCACATCAGTAACAATAGTCATGGTTTTAATGAGCTCTGTATTTTCACAATGCCATTAGGGCTTCCACCTAAACAACCCTGAGTCACTCACTGTCTGTGGGCACAATGGTCTGAGTCTGGCTTCTTCCTGCTGGCAAGGGACAATGTGGAGTGGGGGATTCAGGTTTTAGTGGACTCAGCAAGGGGGGGTGGATGGAGAAGTTTCCCTTAGATTCGAGTCTGGAGACCTCCAGCATCTGTTGCTGGAGTAGGTGGAGAAGGAGGGTTAAGTGAAGTTTCAGCCATAGCAGAGAGTTTCAGGGAGCATCATACCATTCCCCAACCTCCGGGTACCGAAAGCAAGCCCTCCACTGAATTCACCTCAGTTCAGACTCTGCCCTTTAAAATCTGCCATTATAGGATCGACATGGGAGTGGGGCAGATACAAAAGCATCCACCATCTGATCACTTGTTTTTGTTTTTGTGTTTTATTTATTTAACTTATTATTTTACATGTCGATCAAATTTCCCTCTCCGTCCCTCTCTCTCTCCATCCCTCTCTCACCTTTACAATCTCTGCCCTCTCACATACACCTTAGCCACGCTCCACTCCAATCACCCCACCCCATTTCCCTATATTGGGGAATGCCATCCAGTTGGGGTCATGGAGATCTGAGTGGTCATATGAAGTTGGGACTAGGGCTTCTCTCCTGTCTCTAGGTTAAGGCAGTTATCCCTTCATGGGGGGATGTCTGCAAGATCCTTTTGTGCACCAGGGATACATCATGGCTCCACTGTCTGAGGTCCCTTAGACTGCTCAGTCAATCGGGCTGAGACCCTTATTCTGGGAGCCCTGAGTCAGTCCCTTGTTGGATTCCCAGCTGTCAGTCTGGGGGCCTGTTAGTTCCTCCGTTCAGGTAAGCTGTTTCTATTTGTTTCTGCAGCCTGGTCTTTTCCTCTCCATATGCATCTGGGTTCTCGTTTGACTCAGTGATTATGTATGGGTGTTTGCTCCCGTTTCCAATAGGTATTAGATGAGGGCTGCATGGATAACTTCGTTATTGATCTCATTGACCGGGGAAAAGCAGTTATGGTAGCCTTTCCACGGATGCTCAAATTGTTAGTTGGCGATACTTTTATAGATCTGTAGACCTTTCTTTATGTTCATTTATCTTCAAACCAATATTGCTTCCTTCTTTTATGTTTTCTTTTCTCTTTCTCTCTCTCATTCTCTCTCTCTCTCTCTCTCTCTCTCTCTCTCTCTCTCTCTTTCTCTCTACTTCCTTTCTTCTATTCCTAACAGGGCTCAATCTACCTAATCGCAGGTGTTTCCTTTCCTCCCCTTGCATTCTCCTACTTCTCTCTCCATTCACTGCCCCAAGTTCCCCTGTGCTCTGGGCGACTTGTCCCTTCCCGTTTCTGCGAGGGACTTTATATGAATCTTTTAGAATACATCTTGTATCCTAGTTCCCCTGGTGCTGTGAATTATAGCCTGGTGATCCTTTGCTCTAGGTCTAAAATCTATATATAAGTGAGGACTATTTTCCTCTTTTTGTGACTGGGTTACCTCATTCAGGGTGGTTTCTTCAAGTGCCATCAACTTGCCTGCGAATTTCAAGATACCATTATTTTTTTCTGCAGAATACAGTTACACTGTGTAGATGTGACACACCTTGATTATCCATTCTTCAATGGAGGGGCATCTAGGTTGCTTCCAGGTTCTTTCTATTACAAATAGTGCTTCTATGAATATAGTTGAACTGATGTCTTTGTTGCCTGGATATGGATCATTTTGGGTATATGCCTAAAAGGGGAATCGCTGGGTCCTGTGATAAACTAATTCACATTTTCCTGAGGAACTGCCATACTGATCTCCAAAATTGCTGTACGAGTTTGCACTCCCACCAGCAGTGGAGGAGTGTTCCCCTTTCTCCACATCCTGTCCAGCATTAGTCATCATTGGTGTTTCTAACTTTAACCATTCTTCCAGGAGTACAATGTTATCTCAAAGTTGTTTTGATTTGCCTTTCACTGATGGCTAAGGATGTTGGGCACTTTCTTAAGTGTCTTTCAGCCTTTTTGATTTCCTCTATTGAAAATTCTTTCTTCAGTTCTGTACCCCATTTTTAATAGGGTTATTTTGTGTTTTGTTGACTAGTTTCTTTTGTTCTTTATATATTTTGGAGATCAGCCCTTTGTCGGATATAGGATAGGTGAAAATCTTTCCTAGTGTGTGGGCTCCTGTTTGGCCATCTCCACTCTATGTTTTGCATTACAGAAGCTTCTAAGTTTCGAGTGGAACGCTTTATTAATTGATGCTCTCAGTGTCTGTGCCCCTGGAGTTATGTTCAGGAAGCAGTCTCCTATAAATATTTGTTCAAGGGTACCTCCTACTATCCCTTCTAAGAAGTTCAAGGTGGCTGGATTGATGTTGAGGCCTTTTATCAATTTCAACTTGAGTTTTATTCATGGCGACACACATGGGTCAATCTGCAGTCTTCTACACACCCTCATCCAATTGTGTCAGCACCATTTGTTGAAGATGCTGGTCTATTGTCTCCGGTGATTTCATTATTTATTTATTTATATCAATGGTGATATCATTTTGTTATCCCTCTAGGGGTGAAGTATGAGATATTATCTCATTATTCATTCATTTTTTTTGTTCAAATCTGTGATTAAATACTCAATGAACTCTTCAGTCATGAGCAATCTCATAGGAGTCCTGTGTAAAACACCATCCACTTGTTGAATTTTTATTCATATATTTATGAAAATCTGTCATTATTTATTCAGTGATCGCTGGAGTTTTGAGCTTCGTTATAGCAGTCAATCATGCCAGACCGTCACATCATCTAATACTACACATACTTATTTAACTGTAATACTAGGAAATTAATAAAAATTCATAATTTCATTAACGTATTTAAAATAAAGGTGATGTTATGGACCATGGGTCTCTTTTGGAGTCAGATGTTGGATGTTGATGATGTAACATCATCTCATTACTTAATTATTTCGCTATTGAAACAGGTCATTATATCAGCCATAGTTTTACAAGTTTGGTGCCAACTTGTAGAGTTAATATTAAGCACCAACTAATTAATTATCAATTTAAATTTTTAAATACATCATTATTCCATGAAGAGAAGGGTTGACTTCTCCATGTCGGATTTAATTATGAAGCACCATATTATTATTCAATTATATTTCATTACATACTATTTATTTAAATCGATGAAGATGTTATCGTTCATGACAGAAGTCTGGTTATTCCTCCTGGGAATTAATCGTGTGCCATTATGTGTTTGGCCCCTGTGTGACTGACACAAAAGGAGACTGGTACCAGAAGCAGTGCCCAGGAATGAGGGACACTGGGTTATGCAGTGATTACTGATTATGTAATAATAGATTTTTAAAGATCGAATGATTAAACGATTGAAAAAAATTGTATTATTTCGCATCATCAGTTTCTGAGAGGTTGCGATAGAGCTGACGTATGAAGGACACAGTCAACACCGATTTTAAAAAATGAATAATTTAATAATCTCATGATCAGAGAATGTTATCTAATGAACTCTGTCGGGCTGATAACATGACACACCTCCAACACCAAATAACTCTAAATCACCATATTAGAAATTGGGATTCAAGACTCAATAGAAAATTAATAATTGATGAATCTAAAGTGATTCATAGGACAATAAGACAGTACTCAAAATCCTTAATCATCAGCCAAGTGCAAATAAAACAACTCTGAGAAACAATGAGATCAAGCTGCTCTAAAGGTACCAGAATGAAGAGAAATTTATTTTCAACACTTAGGAAAGGATTATGGTAGAGGCGATTAATGGTATTGTTTGCATTCTGGAAATGAGAAAATTGAAGCATAGAAAATAGGTTGAAATACTCATCATTGTGCTTTAATGGCATAATGATGCTTTCGTTTTCATCCTTATATCATTATAGGGATGTTGTAGCTTGAGAGACTGGTAAATATGTACAACTCAAAAAAAAAAAAAGATCCCTCTTTTGTTTTTGTGAGAAAATCAGTGAGGCTGTAAGGTTAGTCAATGGGTGGGTATGCTAATTTTAGCATGTGGGAGGTGCACTAGATTGTGACAGAATGTTGGATCATAAAGGTTGCCTGACAACCTTGCTTGCATTCTCTATCCTGATATCATGGGCCAAGGACCAGAGAGCAGCTTTGATGAAGTGTTATCATAGGACATCACAATCTCCCAAGATAACTATCTCCTAAAACTATTAATGGCAGCATTTGATTCCCCTAACCAAGTCATAACCAAATCTCTGGAAGTTGTCCTAGCGCTATTACTGATTGCCAATTCAACATTACCTAATATCCGAGAAAACAGTCTGTGTATGAAAGGTTCAAAGACTTCTGTTTATAAATGATCTCTCTTCTAAGAAGTAAAACTATGGATTAAAAGATAATAAGACTCACAATTACTCATCAAAAGGTGAGTGTTCCTTTGGTAACTTCCATCAGGTTGGTGATAATCCATGTGTTAGGGTAGACATAGGGATTATTGGAATGCAGTTCATCTCTTTTGAGGCAGCTCTCCAACATCAAATGTTCTAAAGAACTGCATACACAATGACATTTCAGCATATACACATTTTAATACTCAATTCTGTGAATAAATAAGCCATGAACTGGGGAGTTTCACACAAACTTGTGGGAGTCAAGTTGGAGAAAACTTGTGTCCAGTATGGCAGACCATGTCATCCTCTGATTATGTTATTATTTAATTATTAAAATAGGACATTAGATTATCTATGATCAGTGGATTAGTGTTCCACAATGTGGGAGTGAAGTATTTTAGACCATCTAAATATTAATTATGTAATTAAATTATTTAAATTAATGATGACATCATTGTTCACAAGTCTGTTGGAGCCACCTTAGGGAAGTGAATGGTGTTACATCAGCTCATTATTTGATTATTTAGTTATATAAAGCAATGAGGTTACCATCCGTGACACCTGGAATTTGGTGCCAATTTGTGGGGACAAGTGTGACAGGTCATCTAATAACATGATTAAAGTGTTTAAATTGACTGTTCGTGTTTATACACAAGATAATGTACATATTTGTATAATCTTGTAAATCAGTAATCCTCTATTCCACGAAGCATCCTGTATAGCTCCCTCTTATGGAGTTAATATGCAATATCATCACATTTTACGATTAATTGTTTCAATTGAAGATGATGACATCCTTCATGACTGGAGTCTGGCCATTCTCCCCTGCCATTTAACTGCTACATCACCTCTTTATTGTGACAGTTAGCTATTACTGACATATTTAATTATTTAAATGGCAGACATTGACATCATCGATTACGATTACTGTGCAAATATCTGTCCGGGACAAGGTTAGGAAAGTCGTAGACATGGAAAGAGCAGATTCTTGATGATCTATGCATCACCTAGAGTACTAGGGATGCTGGATTATTGAGTCCAGAAGATCCCATGGTGCCCTCCGAGAAGTTCAAAGACTTCACCAAGACAGGCATGGTGGTCTGGGTGTTTGACTCCCTGCTCTTCCTCCACATCTTCCCATCGGTTGTGATCTAAGATGAGAAGAAGTAGTGGCACCGGGATTTCGGCACCATCACTGAGACCTCACAAAAGGAAGACGACCCAGAACAGGGGGAAGAACTGCTCTCTCCCAGCTCTGCTGGTGATGCCCCCTGCTGCGGCCATCTTTTCAGCTGATATCAACATGTTAGCTACTGCTGCTACACCAGGTATGGGCCCATCATCTTAGGAACTGCTGCACCACAACAGAGATTCAGGCCCTGGTGATGATGTCAGCCAAAACAGTTCATCAGGCAAGACAGTATTGTTATCAGATTATTAACTTATGGAATTTTAAAAATATGTGAAGACAGCATATTTTATCATGTCTGGTATTTCTGCCCAGGAATTGATGACACAAAAAAGGTCAATGACTTACATATTTAAAGTTGTAATTGTTACATTGTTTCATTATATAATCTGTGAACCCTGAATTTTGTTTCCACCTGTGTGATTCAAGTGTGACAGACGATATAACTATAGGATTATTTCATTATTCAAATCTGTCTTTTTCTACCCAAGGAACAGTGGAGTCTGGATCCACCTTGTTGTTTTTAATTGTCTCTTGTGATTTCGTTATTTATTTATTTAAATCAATGTTGATATCGTTTTGTTATCTCTCCAGGGTTGCATTAGGAGAAATTCTCTCAGCATTCATTGTTTAGTTCAAATATATGATTAAAATCTCAATGATCTCTTCAGTTTTGAACAATATTTTAGGAGTCACCTATAGAACACCATTAATCCACTTGTGTAATTTTATTCATTTAATTTTGAAAAATCTGTCATTATGAATTCAGCGATCACTGTACTTTTGAGCCTACTTATGGGAGTCAGTCATGCCAGACCATCACATCATCTGATATACACTTACTTATTTAACTGTAAAATTAGGAAATTAAATAATAATTCATCATTTAATTAGCATATTTAAAATAAAGATGATGTTATGGTCCATAAGTCCCTTTTGGAGTCAGATTTTGGGAGTTCACGATGTAACCTCATCTCATTACTTGATTATTTTGCTATTTAAATAGATCACTACATCAGCCATAGATTTACGACTTTGGTGTCATCTTGTCAGAATTAATATAAAATGCCAACTAATTAATTATCAATTTAATTTTTAACATAAATCATTATTCGAGATAGGGATCAGTCTGACTTCTCCATGTGGGACTGAAGTATGCACCACCATGTCATTATAAAATAATTTTTCATTATATATTTATTATTTAAATCGATGAATATGTGGTCCTTCATGACTGGATTCTGGCCATTCCTCCCAGGTAGGCATTATTTACGTATCTAAGTATTACTTCCTTGACAATCACTGGAGTTTGGTTCCATCTCATGAAAGTTAAGTATGCAGGACTTTCCCATTATCATCCCTTGCATTTCTGCCCAGGAATTGATGATACAAAAAAAAATTCAAAAATATTTATATTTTAAGATGTAATTATTAAAATGTTTCATTATACAAACAGTGATCCCTGAAATTTGATGCCACCTTGTGGATTAAAAGATAATAAGACTCACACTTACTCATCAAAAGATGAGTTTTCCATTGCTAACTTCCTTCAGGATGATGATATCCATGTGTTATAGTACACTTAGGGATTATTGGATTGCAGTCCATCTCTTTTGAGGAAGCTGTCCAACATTAAATATGTGATACCATCTAAAACCCTGCTTGCGCAATGACATTTCAGTATTTATACATTTTACTACTAAACTCTAAGATTAAATATGGGATAAACCGGGGAGTTTCACACAATTTTGTGGGAGTCAATGGAGAGACAATTGTGTCGAGTATGGCAAACCATTACATCAACTGATGATGTTATTATTTAATTATAAAAATAGGAAATTTGACTATCAATGCTCAGGGAATTATGGTACCACGATGTGGGAGTCAAGTATTTTAGACCATCTAAATATTAATTATGTAATTAAAATATTTGAATTAATAATGACAAAAATATTCACGAGTCTGGAATGGAGCCACCTTAGGGAAGTGGATGATGTGGAAATGAACACATTATTTGATTATTTAGTTATATAAAACAATGATTATATCATCCATGACACCTGGAATTGGTGCCAAAGATCCTCTAATTACATAATTAAATTACATAAATTGACAGTTCATGTTAAGACCCAATACAATATAAATATTTGTTTACATATGTAAGCCAATTATCCTCTATTCCAAGAAGAGACCTGTAAAGTTCCCTCTTGGGATGTCAAAATGCAATATCATCACATTTTATGATTAATTGTTTCAATAGATGATGATGACATCCTTCCTGACTGGAGTCTGGACATTTATCCCTGCCAGTTAAATGCTATATCACCTCTTCATTGTGACAGTTAGCTATTACTGACTTATCTAATTATTTAAATTATTTAAACATCAGACAATGACATCATCATTTATGATTAGGGTGCGTAATATTTGTCAGGGACAAGGTTAGGAGCATTGTAGACATGGACACTGCAGTTCCTGAATGATCTATGCATACCCCAGAGTAGTAGGGATGGTGGATGATTGAGTCATGAAGATTCCATGGTGCCCTCCGAGAAGTATAAATACTACACCAAGGCAGGCCTGGAGGTCTGGGTGTTTGGCTCCCTGTTTTTCCTCCCACATCTGAAGATTGGGTGTGATCTACGATTAGACGAAATAGTGGCACAAGGAAGTTGGCTCCATCATCGAGACCTCACAAAAGGATGCGGCCCAGAACATGGAAGAACAGCTCTTTCTCAGCTCTGCTGGTCATGTTCCTGCTGCATCCATCTTTTCAGCTGATATCAACATTTTAGCTACCACTGCTACGCCAGGTATAAGCACATCATCCTAGGTCTGATGTACCACAACCGAGATTCAGACCATTGTGATGATGTGAGGCCAGCATATTTCATCTGGCAAGACAGTATGATTATCTGATTATTGACTTATGGAATTTTAAAAATCTGTGATGAAAACTTACTTTATCATGTCTGATTGTTAACGTATGGAATTTTAAAAATCTGTGATGACAGTTTACTTTACCATGTCTGGTATGTCTGCCCAAGAATTGCTGATAAAAAAATTTCAAGGACTTACATATGTAAAGGTGTAAGTATTATATTCTTTCATTTTATACACTGTGAACCCTGAAGTTTGCTGCCATCTTGTATCATTCAAGTGTCACAGACGATCTATCTATCTGATTATTTCAATACTCAAATCTGTCCTTTTCTACTCCAGGAAGAGTAGAGTCTGGATCAATTTTGTTGTTGTTCATTGTCTCCTGTGATTTCATTATTTATTTATTTAAACTTATGGTGATATCATTTTGTTATCCCTCTATGGGTGAAGTATGAAAAATTGTCTCATTATTCATTCATTTTTTTTTGTTAAAATCTATGATTAAAAACTCAATGATGTCTTCAGTTTTGAGCAATCTTATAGGGGTCACAAATAAAACACCATCCACTTGTTTAATTTTTATTCATTTTATTATGAAAATCTGTCATTATGTATTCAGTGATCACTGGAGTTTTGAGCATCCTTATGGGAGTCAATCATGCCAGATCATCACATCATCTAATACTACACTGTCTTATTTAACTATAAAATTAGGAAGTTAAATTATAATCCATCATTTAATTAATATATTTAATATAAATGTGATGTTATGGACCATAAGAGCCTTTTGGAGTCCAGTTTTAGCAGTTGATGATGTAACATCATCTCATTACTTGATTATTTAGCTATTGAAATAGATAATTACATCAGGCATAGGTTCAAGAGTTTGGTGCCATCTTGTCAGAGTTAACATAAAAGGCCAATTAATTGATTGCCAATTTAACTTTTTAAATAAATCATTATTCCACGAAGAAAAGAGTCTGAATTCTCCATGTGGGATTTAAGTATGCACCACCATGTCATTGTTCAATTATTTATCCTTATATATTAATCATTTAAATCAATGAAGATGTTGTACCTCATGAGTGGAGTCTGGCCATCCTCCCTGGGAGTTAATCGTGTGGCATTATTTAATTATCTTAATAATACTTCCTTGACCATTGCTGGAGTTTGGCTCCATCGTATGAAATTTAAGTATGAAGGACTATGGAATTATTTACTTATTTCTTTATGTAAATAATGATGGTGTCATCCATTGTGGGTTTGGCTGGTGTATGATTGACACATGAAGGAGATTGGTACCAGAAGCAGTGCCCAGAGAACGAGGGACACTGGGTTATCTAGTGATTACTGATTATGTAATAATATTATTTTTAATGATCGAATGATTAAACGATTTTAAAAAACTGTAATATTTCGCATCCTAACTTTCTGAGAGGTTGCAACAGAAGTGACCCATGAAGGACACTGTCAACACCAATTTTAAAAACTGAATCATTTGATAATTTCATGATCAGAGAATCTTATCTAATGAACTAGGTCGTGCTGATAACATGGCACACCACCAACAATAAATAACTCAAAATAACCATATTAGAAAGTGGGTACAGTACTAAATAGAGAACTATCAATTGAGGAATCCAAAATGACTGAAAGAATAATAAAACAGTGCTCACAATCCTTAGTCATCAGCCAAATAAAAATCTAAACAACTTTGAGAAACCATGGGATCAAGCTCCTCTAAAGGTCAGAGAATGAAGAGGAGTTTATTTTATTTTCAATAAATAGAAGAACATTATGTTATAGGCAATCCATTGTATTGTTTCCATTCTGGAAATGAGAAAATTGAAACATAAAAATAGATGGAAATACTTATCAATTTACTTGAATGACATAATGATGCTTTCATTTTCATGCTTATATTACTATAGGCATGTTGTAGCTTGAGAGACTCGTAAATATGTGTAAATCAAAAAAAAAAAAAAAAAAACAGGGCCCGGCTTTGTTTTTGTTTTTGTGAGAAAATCAGTGAGTGACATTAAGGTTAGTCTATGGGTGGGTATGCTAATTTTAGCATGTACAAAGTGCTCTAGAATGTGAGAGAATGTTTGATCATAAATATTGTCTGGAAACCCTGCTTGCATTCTATATCCTGGTATCATGGGCCATGGACCAGAGAGCAGCTTCGATAAAGTTTTATCATGGCACACTACAATCTCCCAACATCACTATCCCCTAAATTTTTTAATGACGGCATGTGATTTGCCTCAGTAAGTCATAACCATATCACTGAAAGTTGGCCGACAACTTTTACTGGTTACCCATTTCAAGATTACCTAATATAAGAGAACATAGTCCGTGGAGAAACAGTTCAAAGACTTCTGTTTATGAATGGTCTCTCTCTCTTAAGAAGTAATAAAAGATCGAATGATTAAACGATTGAAAAAATTGTATTATTTCGCATCATCAGTTTCTGAGAGGTTGCGATAGAGCGGACCTATGAAGGACACAGTCAACACCGATTTTAAAAACTGAATAATTCAATAATCTCATGATCAGAGAATCTTATCTAATGAACTCTGTTGGGCTGACAACATGACACACCACCAACTCTAAATAATTCTAAATAACCATATGAGAAAGTGGGGTACAGGACTTAATAGAGAATTTTCAATTGAGGAATCAGAAATGACTGAAAGAAACATAAGACATTGCTCAAAATCCTTAGTCATCAGCCAAATTCAAATCAAAACAACCATGAGAAACCATGTGATCAAGCTGTCCTAAAGGTAATAGAATGAAAAGAATTTTTTTTTTTTTGTAGCTCCCTTGCTACCATCTCTTACACGAATCGGGCGAAGGCCTAGAGTTTGAAATAAAGACAAGACATTCATTCAATGCAAAGTCAGAATACAAAATACTGAATGTCATTTATTGAGGGGCAAGAATGGGGCTTAATTACTGACTTACAGCACAGTGGAAAATTACAAGAAATTTAGGCTTAGCTCCTCACTATGAGGTGTGTGTTTTCATGAGGTATGTATTGTCATGAGGTATGTGTTGTCACAAGTTGTGTGTTGTCAAGGAGTGTGTTGTCTCGAGGTTTGTTATCAAAACGGGAAGAGTACCAACAACAGCCATGGTGCAATGCATTCCCTGCAACAGCTTCAGGCTTGCTCAAGTTGCTTTGGGTCTTACAGTTTTCCCTTTCTTTTAATATAAACTAACACCTGCCTTATTTGGAAGAAGACGTCAGCATAATTACTTACCCGACATTGGAGAGGTCACCCAGGCCCATAAAGTTCCTTTCTTAGGTTGGATATTTGCCCCCTCTCCCTTACTGTCCCTGGCCTCATGTGGGCAGTTTGTTAGCCTCATGTGGGCAGAGGCATTTTACCTCGAGCCAAAGACAGTATCTGTCTTGTTAGAAAGTTGGCCTGGGCCTGTTTAGTGCTGTGGCAAAGTAGACCAAATGCAAGGGCTACAAACCCCCAATGATCTGCTCACAAGTTGAAGTCCTTGTAAAAGGCCTTCTGCATTGGCAAGTGTAATTCATGTTTCTTAGATGTTAATGATCTTCATGGCTAAAGCATGTGTATAACTGAAAAACTCATCACTCCAGGATTTCAGGAGAAAAATGATGAATTAACACAGATATGTGTGAAAGACAGAAGAAGAAGCCATATGAGTTTCTCACAAAAATTCAAGTGTTCCTACAGGAGATTAGTTTGTAAATTTAGTTTAATAATGCCAATTTGTACTAGATAATAAAGTGTGCTTTGGGTAGCTAAGGCTTAAGTCAAATCACCTGATAGTTGATCCACTGTGCTTGCAGTTTTTACAGATTGGGAGAGGGCTATGGTAGAAACTGTAGCTTCAGGGGTGAAGGCAGCACTGGAAGCCATGTTCCCAGAATCTCCTTTCCTCTCTGCTGCACACCTGGGTACGTCCCCAAGACAGCTGTTATAGTCGGCAGACCTGCTGAAAACAATTGAAACTTTCTCCAAAATTATTAGCATTGTTTACAACAATAAGAATGGAACCAGAATACAGTGCCTGAGATGAAGGTGAAATTCTTGTCCTTTTGGATAAATGTGTAAATTTATAGACCCTTGATTCAAACTATAATTAGTGGTTAGGATGCAAGGCCACATATAGCTACTCAGACATGCAGGCATCAGGATGGGTAGATTCTTGAAGACCCATCGGACATTCTTTCTGGCTGTTACAATCACCTTCCCTCCTCATATGGCGAATCAGCCACTTAGGCACCCAAACAGAGTTATCTTTGTCTTGTGAAAAGACACAAACTGACCCTCAGGCCCATACTAGAACTGGGTTGGGGCCACACCATTTTCCAGTAGTGACAATATTCCACATAACTGAGCCATAGTCAGATGACCAAGGGTGCCAATGCCAGTCAGCTGCAGCTCAAGCAGCAACAAGAATTGTTAAAAACCTTTAAAGTATAAAGGACCAGAGAAATGTGATTATGAGGAGACCCTGTAAACTCTCCCTTTTTTGTTTTATGAAGATGGGCTTTAATTGTGTGATGTGCACACTCTACCATGGCCTGACCCTGAGGCTTATAAGGGATGCCTGTCTTAATTTTCTTTTTTTTTTTCAAAAAAGAGTTAAAACAATGACTAGTATAAGCACGTCCATTATCAGTTTTTAATTGTCTGGGCATTTCCATATAAGCAACGGTTTGTAAACAATGGCTCTTAACATCATTAAGCCTTTCTCCAGTATGAGTAGAGGCAAACATGAGATGAGAATAGATACAAATTGTACAAATTGTAGTTGGCCAAAGGAAGGAATAGAGTAACATCCATCTGCCAGATATCATTGGGTGTGATACCACGGGGGTTAACGCCAAGGTGTAGAACAGGTAAGAACTCTTCACATAGGGGAAAATCCATATCAGATTTACAGGTACTAAGAATGGGAAGAGGCTACACAGCTATAGACCCTAGGGAAAATTTTCCAGCCTAGAGCTTTTTCCAGCTCTTTTGATAATTAAATTTTTACATAAAACAGACTGAGGTTCACCTTGGAGTTACTTACCCAGTTTTCTTCCTTGTACATAACCTTGGTCAGCCAGCATATTTTTCACAGGATCAAACTGCCTGCGAATCCAGGACTCAGATGGGTAATATGATGAGACAGCCAGATTTTGAATCTGGGCTAAGCAAAATAGAAAGACTCTTTCAAATACAAATTAACAAACATAATTAGGGTAAGAAGCTAAGTGAAACACACTTTCCCCCCCCCCAGCACTTAGGAGGTAGAGGCGGGATTATCAGGACTGCAAGGTCCTCTTTTGCTTATAGAGAGTGCAAGATGAGTGATCACTATAAGAAATCTTGCATATGGAAGAAAATCATCCACAGAAAGGCACAAACATTGCAAAAAAAAAAAAAAACCAAACAAATCATAACCGTATCATTTTTGATACCTATAGTTAGTCACTAGAATTTAGCAAACAGTAACCTACATACTTTGAATAAATAAAAATATTTCAAATTGGTGAGTATTTTTTGACTGGATAAAGTAAAGCTACAAGGGCATTTTTAAACAAGAAAGGCATATGTAAGATACATACACATTCACATAGAGGAAAATCCTTTAAAAGTTTGAAGAAAAAAATGAAACCCTAACCATAACATGCATAAGACAAGTGTCATCCTCTTCTACAAGTTCACCTTACAACTGGGTAGTGGGGACCTCTAATCATGATCCAGCAATCACCGCTACAACAGGGACTGAGACAATTAAGTAGGCTACTATATATCCAGGAGTTTCAGACCAGCCATGGCATCAACAAAAGAAGTAAAAGAAAAATTAAAATTCAGGTCAGCATTTTCGATATCAGTCAGGCAAAGAGTTGAATCCCCACATCCTCCCTCTACTAACAATTTACTTTTAACAAAGACAGATATAATGGAGAAATATGTTGCCCCACATTACAGCTGAACCACCACTATGTACATTCAGTGATGTCTACTCAGTTATCTCTGGTTACCAGTAGGGTGGATATCTCATGACAATGTCCTCTTCCTTCAATATTAAGATAAAGTTAATGGGGGTCCTGCATGGAGGACCACTGCAGATTCCATGGAAAGAGAGGGTAACTAAGGTGGGGTACAAACATGCCAGGCAGCCAGAACTTGAGTGAGAAGTTTATTAGTAAGGGGAAAGAGATGGAATCAAACAAAAAAAAGAGATAAAGAGAAACAGACACATAGACAGGTGACAGGAGACAATGTGGAGACAGGAGCAGAAAGAGAAGAGAGGGGAGAGTGCAGAAATATCAACAAGAGAATAAAGAGCCTAAAAGAGAGAAAAGGGAGGGAGTGTAAGTGGGCAAAATCTGTCTTTATAGGGGTCTTGGTTCCTGTGGGCACACTAGTATTCATGGAACTCTGGGCTGAGAAGAAAAAAGTTTTCAGTGCACTCTCCCATGTAACAGAGTCAGGCTACCATACTGCCTGAGTCTTACAGGTGGATTAGAGGCCAACAAGCTGTTGCATCTACTTAACAAACTTAGCCATTGATTTTTCCAAGAAGTAATGACACCAAGTCAAACACTAGAGTGGCTGAAAAATATGTATGAACTTAATTGCTAAACTGTCATCAGCAACTGCTGTGCCAGGAGCTCATTCCATCTTCTGCGTCTCCTTGTGCTAACAGTGAGAGATATGCAAGCTGAAACCAATCATCTGACTCAGCAGCTCATTCCTACATTATGACAGAGAAAAAGAGCTTCATAGAAGTGTCTGGGAGTATATTCCAGAGAGTAGTGGTGGAAAGGTATTGGAGGCAGGTAGGCACCTCCAAATGTGTAAGCTTTTTTAGAGCAAGAGAGATTGAGTGACTAATTGAAAGAAGTGAGAAAATCAATTGGAAAGCACAACACAATGGAAACATTCTCTCATATCTGGAGGGCTGGACTATTTGATTGTCGTGAAATGTGAGATCAAAGAATCCAGGGAGGAACAAGAATACTGTATTAGTTTTGCTGTGTGGGCAGGACTACAAGAGAAAAGCCTCCCTGAGCACTTAAAATCCTGGTGAGTGGAAAGGAAAACTGTAACCCAGAGTTTCTGATGCAATGCTTCAATAATACTGAAATAATGAATCCATACTTAATTAGAGCATAACTGTCCTGGGTTGCCCTGGAGAATAGGAAACAAGTTATCAGGTGGTGGATCTAAATGTGGATGCTTTGCATCTGCTCCACATCCCGGTCAAGACTCTAATGGCAGCTTTTTAAGGTCAAAGTCTGAACTGAGGTGTATTCAGATGAGCGTATGCATTAGGTACACTGAGGTTGGGGAAAGGAATGGTGCTACCTGTAACTCACTGTTATGGCTGAAGCTTCACTCTACCCTCCTTATCCACCTACTCAAGGAACAGATGCCTAAGGTCTTAAACCTGGCAGCTAACAGAAAACTTCTCTATGCACACCTCCTGCTGAGTCCACCAACACCTGAAAATTCCACTGCACATTGTCCCTTGCCATCAAAAAGTAGCCAGACTCAGACCAATGCCCCCACACTCAGGGTCTCAGGGTAATTTAGGTGGAAGCCCTGAGGGCTTCTATGTGTATACAAATGGTGGGGATATTTGGTTGCCATGTTACAAATCCCACTCTCAAGCAGCTGTGTATCTTCTGCTTTCCTGGTCCTGTCACTTAGGCTATAAGAACCACTTAGAACCTCAGGTGGACCCACCATTTAGAGGGGGGGTGTTCTTGTAAATCCAGGTTTTCTGCTCAGATCATCTCATGAAGTTATTTCTTATGTAATGCCTTTGGTTCTGTGTATATGAACAGAAGGTGGAGAACCCTGGCGTTGACCTTTCTCATTCCCAATCTGTCTGTAACTCTCTCACTCCCCCCCACCATCTATTTCTCACTCACTTTCCACATTTGTGTCTCTCACTTCTCTCTACTATGTTGCAGATCAAATCAGAAGGGCAGGGACTGCATTCTTCTAAGCTGGAATATGTCCGCAGTTCTTTATTATCATCTGTGTAAGTTGCTCCCCAATAATATGTGATATATCATTTGTCTTGGGTCTACTGAACTTACTAACAGATGATCTCCACATGAATCAATTTTATTAAGTAAGACTAAAGTAAATTGTTCTATTATGTTTAAGTATGTTCCTGTTATCCCTGACCTCTCCAAGACCTTTAACATGAAAGGGTGTTCTATTTTGTCGAAGGCTTTCCTGTATATAGGGAGATAATCATATGGTTTTTCTTTTTCTGTTTGTTTATATGGTGGATCACATTGATATATTTTCATATGTTAAACCATCCCTGCATTCTAGGGATGAAGCCTACTTGGTCATGGTGGATGATTTCTCTGATGTATTCTTGAATTTGGTTTGCCAATATTTTATTGAATATTTTTGCATCGATGTTTATCAGGGATATTGGTCTGTAGTTTTCTTTCTTAGTAGTGTCTTTGTGAGTCTTGGGTAGCAAGGTAATGGTGGCCTCATAAAGAGTTTGGCAATGAACCTTCTGTTTCTATCTTGTGAAACACTTTGAGGAGTAGTGGTATTAGTTCTTCATTGAATGTCTGGCAGAATTCTGCACTGAATCGATCTGGCCCTGGACTTTTTTTGGTAAAGGTCTTGGAGAGATCAGGGATAACAGGAACATACCTAAACATATAAGAGCAATATACAGCAAACCACATGCCAACATCAAAATGAATGGAGAGAAACTTAAGCCAATTCCTCTAAAATCAGGAACAAGACAAGGCTGCCCTCTCTCTCCATATCTCTTCAATATCGTACCAGAAGTTCTAGCTAATGCTATAAGACAACAAAAAGGAGATCAAGGGGATCCAAATGGAAAGGAAGAAATCAAACTGTCTCTATTTGCAGACGATATGATAGTTTACATAAGCGACCCAATAAACTCTACCAGGGAAATCCTACCGCTGATAAACACCTTCAGCAAACTAGAAGGATACAAGATAAACTCAAAAAATCAGTAGCCCTACTTTATTCAGACGACAAAGAGACAGAGAAAGAAATCAAAGAAACATCACTCTTTGCAATAGCCACAAGCCACAAGCCCGGTGTAACGCTTTCCAAACAAGTAAAAGACCTATATAATAAGAACTTTGTGGCTCTAAAGAAAGAAATTAAAGAAGATATCAGAAAATAGAAAGATCTCCCATGTTCTTGGATAGGTAGTATAAACATAGTAAAAAAGGCAATCTTGCCAAAAGCAATCTACAGATTCAATGCAATCCCCATTAAAATCCCACCACAATTCTTCACCGACCTTGAAAGGATAATATTCAACTTTATATGAAAAAACTAAAGACCCAGGATAGCCAAAAACCCTATACAATAAAAGAACTTCAGGAAGCATTACCATTAATGACTTTAAGCTCTACTACAAAGCTATAGTTCTGAAAACAGCCTGGTATTGGCATAAAAATACACAAGTAAACCAATGGGATCAAACTGAAAATACTAATATTAAGCCACACACCTATGAACACATGATTTTCGACAAAACAGCTAAAATTATAGAATGGGACAAGGACAGCATTTTCAACAAATGGTGCTGGCACAATTGGATGAGGGTGTGTAGACGACTGCAGATAGACCCATGTCTGTCGCCATGCACAAAACTCAAGTCCAAATGGATCAAAGACCTCAACATCAATCCATCCACACTGAACCTCTTAGAAGAGAAAGTACGAGGTACCCTTGAACAAATTGGTATAGGAGACCGCTTTGTGAACATAAATCCAGGGGCACAGACACAAAGAGAAACAATTAATAAATGGGACCTCTTCAAACTTAGAAGCTTTTGTAAGGCAAAGGACACAGAAGACAAGACCAAAAGGCAGCCCACAGACTGGGAAAAGATTTTCACCAATCCTATATCTGACAAAGGGCTGAACTCCAAATTATACAAAGAACTCAAAAAACTAGTCAACACAACACCAAATAACCCTATTAAAAAAATGGGGTACAGAACTGAAGAAAGAATTCTCAATAGAGGAAATCAAAAAGGCTGAACGACACTGAAGAAAATGTTCCACATCCTTACCTATCAGGGAAATGCAAATCAAAACAACTTTGAGATACCATCCTACTCCTGCCAGAATGGCTAAAATTAGAAACACCAATGATGACTCATGTTGGAGAGGATGCGGAGTAAGGGGAACATTCCTCCACTGCTGGTGGGAGTGCAAACTCATACAGCCATTTTGGAGATCAGTATGGCGGTTCCTCAGGAAAATGGGAATTAGTTTACCACAGGACCTGGCAATCCCCCTCTTAGGCATATACCCAAAGGATTCACATCAATGCAACAAAGACATCTGTTCAACTATGTTCATAGCAGGCTATTTGTAATAGCAACAATCTGGAATCAACCTAGATGCCCCTCAATTGAAGAATGGTTAATGAAGATGTGGCACATCTACACAATGGAATACTACTCTGCGAAAAAAAAATGGGTATCTTGAAATTCGCAGGCAAGTGGATGGCACTTGAAGAAACCATCCTGAATGAGGTAACCCAGTCACAAAAAAGGGAACACAGTATGTACTTACTCATATATGGATTTTAGACCTAGATCAAAGGATCATCAGCCTATAATTCACACCACCAGAGGAACTAGGATACAAGGTATATTCTAAGAGATTCATATAAAGTCCCTCAAAGAAGTGGTAATGGACAAGTCCCCCAGAGCTCGGGAAGTGGGGGGGGGGGTGAACGGAGAGAGGAAGAAGGAGAAAACGACGGGGAGGAAAGGGAAAACGTGCAACCAGGAAGATTGAGCCTGGTTAGGAATAGAAGACAGGAGAGAGAGAGAGAGAGAGAGAGAGAGAGAGAGAGAGAGAGAGAGAGAGAGCAAACATAAAATTGGGAGCCAATAATGGTTTGAAGATAAAATTGAACACAAAGAAAGTTCTAGAGAAATACAAGACTGCTGCTAACTAACAATTTGATCTTCTGTGGAAAGGCTATCATAAATGCCCTTCCCAGAAGTGAGATCAACAACTAACTTATCCATGGAACCCTCAACTAATGCCTGTTGGAAACAGAAGCAAATACCCATACATAAACACTGAGTCAAAAAGAACTCAGATGGAGAGGGGAGGAAAGGACAAGATCAGGCAGCAGAAACACATAGAGACAGCTTACCTGAACAAGTAGGAACTAACGGGCCACCAGACTGATAGCTGGGAAGACAGCATGGGACTGACTCAGGCCCCCCTGAATATGGGTCTCAGCCAGAAGGACTGAGCAGTTTAAGGAACCTCAGACAGTGGAGGCAGGATGTATTCCTGGTGAACAAAAGGACTCTGTGAACA